>NW_006399916.1:1231413-1241844 GCF_000299155.1 Elephantulus edwardii
CCCCACTTCCCTGATTTCATCTCCTTGTCAAAGATCAGTTGACCATAGATAGATGGGTTGATCTCTGGATTCTCAATTCAATTCCATTGATCTATGTGTCTGTCATTGTACCAGTACCATGCTGTCTTTACCACTACTGCAGTGTGCTTGCTTCTCTTTTTGATGGAGACAGCATAGTGTATTAAAGTCATTCTTTCCTTTGGCTTTTTTATGTATTAATTTTACCCTGCCTCAAAGGTGTTTTCATTCTCATATAGGTATATGTTTTTGTTGTTGTTGATTGCCATCAAGTTGAGCATGACTCATAGCCATAGCGACCCTATGAATGAAAGGCCTAAAGCCTTTCTATGACTATGGTCATTTATCAAAGTTCATAGAGCTTCCAGAGGCAACTCCTGCTTCCTATGGGTATTTAAAGATATTAATTTCATTTGTTTTATTTCTAACTTTCATTTATCTTCTCCATCTATCATGTTGCTGCCAATTGGATTAGTGATGAGAATCTTTTGTTTTCTTGATTTTGAGCCTCAATCTATATTGAAGGCTGCAGTCCTTGACCTTCTTCAGCAAGGGCTTCAGTTTCTCTTCAGTTTCAGCAAGCAGGGTTGTGTCATCTGCATAACGCAGATTGTTAATGAATCTTCCTTCAATCCTGATGCCACATTTCTCCTCATACAGCCGCGCCTCCTCTCCTGGGTAGTCTGTTCTGCATATAGATTGAAAATGTATGGAGATAGGACACATCTCTGGCATACACTCTTTCCAATTTTGAACCGTGCAGTGTTTCCTTGCTCTGTTTTGATGACTGCCTCTTGGTCCAAGTATAGGTTTCTGATTAGCATGATCAAGTGTTCTGGGATTCCCAATCTTCTCAGTTAGCCACAGTTTTTTTTGTGATCTACACAAACACTTTCACATAAGCAATGAAACACAAATAGACGACAGTGAGATTGGCATAAGATAGAGCAGGGTTTAGGACTGTTGTACATAGGATCGCTATGAGACTCAGGTGAATCGATGGCACATAACAACAACAACTTTCTTTTATCTATAATTTTAGAAGAATATATATTATACATTTGTTGATTGATATATATATGTATGTGTATGAGAACAAGTTGGTAAATAAAATCATTGATAATTGAAATTAAAAAGAAAAAAACAAAACTGTAGGATGTGAGAAACCAAAGAATCCAGTGTGCTCAGGTCCATCCCAACTCACCGAGACTCTGTGATGTCACCCCACAAAGTTTTCAGGGCTGTAAATCTTTCCAGAAGCAGATTGCTGCATATTTCTCCTACGGAGCAGCTGGAAGGGTCAAACTGTGGCCTTTTTGTTAGGAGCTAAGCATTAACAATTGTGCCACCAGGGTTCCTCTCAGGTGTGGGAATTACTTTTTTTTTTCATTCCATGAAAGTTGACGCTGGCTTCAATCAATAAATACTTCATTTCTGAAAACTCAAAAAAATAATAGTATTGTTAGTACTTACGAGTTTTTGTTGATTGTTTTTCTAGTTACTCTGCAGTCATTAAAAGTCACATATTAAAGTCTCATACTTTTGCTGTTTAATTGTGTATTTCTGTTTTCAGTTCTACTAAAGTTTGATTGACATATGTTAAAGCTATGTCACTGAGGATTAGATACAAACTACAGTTTTTATCCTCTTGCTTAATTCTCCTTTCAATCATTACATAATATTGTTCTGTATTTCTTAACCTGGCTTTTATTTTGGAGTACATTTTATAACAAATTAACATTCTTCCTCTTTTGACTGCTTTTTGATTTATATACATTTTCCCCATTTTTTGATTTTTCAGGTTATTTTGTCCTGTTTAATGTATGTGTCTTTAAAACATCATAGAAAAGGTGACACTCATCACCACCCGGAAACGAAGGGCTGACCAGAGCCTAGCACAAACGAGATGCCTGTGCCCACAATCAGGACACCAGGGTCTGATCCAGAGCCCAGAGGAGAATCGGGGCCAATCACCACCGTCAGGACCCGAAGGGGCAACCCCGAACCCAGTGCAGAGAAGACATTGGTCACCACCACCAGGAGACAAAGGACTGACCCTAAGCCCAGTGTTGAGAAGGTACCAGAAGCCAACAGCATGGCACCAGGATCTGATGCAGAGCCCACTGCAGACAAGATGCCGCTCAATACCAGAAAGTGAGGGGCTGCGCCCCATAGCAGCATGGAGAAAGAATCTGTCATCGCCATCAGGACACACAGTGCTGACCCTGAGCCCAGTGCAGAGAAGATCCTGGGCACCGCCTCCAGGAGGCGAGGGGCTGAGCCCAGCACAAAGAACACCTCTTTGAATAAGACTGGTGACCCCTCCAGGGAAGTCTCAGAAGATAAAGTCCCTTTGCTGGGAACTCGATCCTCAAGGCTGAGTTCTAAAAACCAGACGAAACCGGAGGGCACAGAGGAACCTACTGAGAAGATTCATTCAAACCAGGGTGATGGAAGAGCCCTGCCCAGAGCCACGCGCGGGGCCAAGAGAGGTGCTGCCCGAGGCCCGGTCCCCGGAGACCCAAAGCAGGATGAGGACGCCTTCGCAGCAAAGAGCATCAGAAGAAGACAGTGAGCCAGTGACGATGGGATGCAGAGAAGCTGGGGAAGGGAGAACGTGGCCTGTCAGTTTAGTAAGAAGTGTCTCCCCATAGTATTTTTCTAAGATAAAATTTCAAAAAATAATGTAATGAGTTTAAATGTTCATTTTTACATTCCAATACATGTTTTTGGTAAAAAACAAAACAAAACAAAACAAACAGTAAATTGGTGAGTAATTATTAATTATTCATTCTGCTACTCTTTCTCTTGATTGGTCCATATAATTAATTTATGTCCAATATAATTACAAATATTTTTTTTGTCTGAATTTTTATCTTTTCCTTTCCTGTGCCTAACGGAATGCCTCACTTATAACCTATCCTGTGTATGTCTTGTTGTGGACTTGAAGGCTCAAACACTATGAAGAGCATCTGCCTAGGTTTTGATATTCTCTGGCTTTTAGTGGTATTCATCTAAAGGAAGGACGTAATGGCAAGATATATTAGAAGTATGAAGGATGTTGCAGTGTACTCATTCTTCCTACTTGGTTTGTTGTTGTGTACCTTCAAGTTTGAACTGATCCATAGCTGACCCTCCAATGGGTTTTCAGAGGAAGTTTAATTCCACAAGAAGAGATTCACTAGAGGGATGAGGGTGTGTGTGTGGGGGGTGGGGTGGGAGGATTTAGTCATGCAGTTGTACAATTTGATGGGTGTGGGATGTGAAGGAAATTGGAAGACTCTGTTCTGGAAAACAACGTATTTGAATGTTGTAAATATGCTAATATAATAAAAAATATTTACATGATATTAAAGAGGAAAAAATAATTTGTCCAGATCACAATAGCAATGAAATGAATAATTGAAAATAATGAAAACCTCAATGTGGAACTTACTGAATAACTAAATACAATACAAATTCTTCTTAAAAAGTATAAGAGATTCACCATTCTTACCCCATGTGCTTCTAATACAAAGAGTTGTGGTGAAGTCATACCTGACTCATCGTGTCAGGGGAGAACAGTGCTTCACAGAGTTTATAATTGTTGGGTTTCTGGAACTCAGTCACCAGGCTCTTCCTTTGGTGTTCTCTAGGTGACCTTGAGTTGCCCATATTCCCTTTAACAGCTGAACAGATTAATTGTTCATACCATCTATAAGCTTCAGGATTTTGACAGGATCTATTTTATGGGATTCAGAATAGTGACGTCTTCTAGAACTGCTTGCTTTCTCTTATCCTCATATAACAACTACTTTTCCTTTTTCTTTCACTTCTATAACTGAAAGGGTTTTTCACTACCTTTCTCTACCTCTAATTCTTGTTGTTGTGTACCAATGAGTAACAATCAATCCATAGCTAACCTTCCAGTAGGTTTTCAGAGGTAACAAATTGCATAGAAGGCAATTGCCCATCCTACTAGTCCTAGTAAGATATGTATAAATAATACTCCATTGAATTCTCTCTCATAGTACTCCAAAAGCACTATTTTTCCCAGGACCGAGAATGACACAGGATGAATCACTTTTTACCTTCTCTGAATATTTTGAAAAGTTAAAATTCTCTTTCAAATATTTCAAATGTGCAGGATTCTCTCCTGCTGTAACTCTCCAAAATCATACTTTTTTAAAAAAAAAATATTTCTTTAGCTATCAGCATTATTATTGCTTAAGAACTCCAGACACATTCCTTTCCAAAATCAAAGTAACAAATCAAAACTTTAAATTAAGTTTGAATCCCATGTTTATTTTTAGAATGAAGGTGTAAAATAACTGTAAGCATATTCATAAGTTTATTCAATGTAATTTAAAATGCAAAAATCCATCTTTTGCATAATACATAGCAATACCTGAAAATTAAGACACAACACAGCAAACAGAGAGCTAAAAAATGGTCCATTTATACTTTATCACTTCTCGAAAGAGTTTTAGGAATCTTACGGTGAGCCAGTTAGAAATAAATGTGTCTTTGCCTATGACTTTTACCTCTCTAAAAACAATCATAGGCACAATTGGACTGTATAACAAATTATTATGTCTCGGCTTTATTCCCCTTTCATTACTTTTATAAATGGACTCTCACTTATTTTTGATGGTACAGAGCTATTTTCTTTCTCCATCATTTGTCATTATCATCAGTCCATTCATATCCACGCTTCTTTGGTTTTTGTTTGTTTGCTTATAATGGACTTAATTAAATTTTTTTCTGTTCAATAAAAACCACTACATTGCTGTAGCCTGGGTGCTCTGCACAGAGACGCTAGTATGGGTCTTTATGAGATGGTCAGTGAATTCCTGGTAGGAAGACTTGGTGAACACAATCTCTCCCCGAGGTCTTGTGTCAAGTAGCTACAGGTCTTGGAGATGGCATCAAAGGTGGCCTCAGCAAAGTTGCCCAGAGTAACTGTGAAGCCCCTGTTTGAGGTGTAGTAGTCATCAATTCCAACCTCTTAGGCATTGGGCTGGACTATTCCAGTGCCTCAGGGTGCAGGAATTAGGCACACCAGTGCTCAGGTACAGGGATCAGAGCCATAGAGTCCAGTTACCTTGCAGGGCATGGTGTGAGACTTGCCAATCTTATTCCCCCAGTAGCCATGCAGCCAAAGGACAATGGAGAGTTTGGCCAGGGTAACGCCCCAATGAATGACAGTAGCTATCCCCTTGAAGTACTTAAGTCCAAATCAACATGGTCATTATAGTTTCCAGTTATGACCTTGAACCAGTGAGTCTGAACATTGAATCTCATCCACTGACCAGCATGGCCCTGCTTCTGCTCAGGCATTATTTGCAACCTTATCTTGAGGTTCATTCCCAGGAAGAAGTCAATAATCTCAGGATCCTTGATGAGCAATGAGAAGAGATAGATCTCCTCCAAGGCCTTGATCTACATAGCTTCATATCTTTGGTCCAGCTTGGTGAGGCAAAATAACTTCTTGTTGTAGGCTCTGTCTCCTCCAGCTCCACATCTCCTCCCACACCCTGTCAACATCTGTGACCCAAACCCCGCAGGTCACTGCCAAAGGCTCGGGGAAACCACGTGGGCTCCCATTCCAGGGCCTTGGAGACTAAGGTGCACCAAATACAGGCCATGGTATTTGCAATTATTTGCTATAGATCAGAGAACTAGACAATGACTAGGGATGATAGAAGGAGAATTGATGCCTTTAAGCCATTGTGCCAGAGAAAAGTATTGAATATACCATGGACTCTAAGAGAATAAAGAGTTTCAACCTGGAAAGGGTTAAACCAGGCTGCTCCTTGGAGACAAAGATTCTGAAGCTACGTCTGGCATACTTTGGACATGTTGCAAGGAGAGACCAGTCCTTGGTGAAGGACGTCATGCTCGGGAGAGTGGAGGGACAACAAAGGAGAGGAAAACCCTTTATGAGGTGGATTGATTCAGTGACTGGGGTAATGGGAATAGTTGTTTCAAAGACAATGTGATTGGCACAGGATAGAGCAGGGTTTAGGAAGTTGTACATATGGTTGCTATGAGTCACAGGTGACTCGACGGCACATACCAACAACAACTACAACCACCTCTATTGTTTCAAAACTATTTGAGCTTGGTGAAATACAAGTCTTTGATTCTAAATAATTATCTAGACTATGAAAACTTGAGAGTATAATCCAAAATCATTATTCTTGTAGTAAGTCTTTGAAAACCAATGAGATTACACAAATTCTCCAATGCTGTTGAGCCACCACTGACTTGTAGAAACACTTCATTATAATCCTGAGGCTATGTTAAGGGAGGGAATTGTTTTTCTCCCATGAAGCGTCTGGTAGATTTTAACACCAAACTTTCAGTTAGTATGCTGGCACTTAAGAACTGTGCTACCTGTGTATATGTGTTTAGAAAATCTCTTGATCGCTTCTCTATGACATATCTTCTTCATCCTTGTTAATTGTGTTACAAATTCAATCTTCATCTTTTGATACAATTCTTTCTTAAATCCAATACAGCTCATTAAAACATTTTTAGACTTATTAATTTCCTCTTAGTAATCTTGTTAAGAAGTTTGGGGTTTTTTAAATTGCCAGATTGGATACTAATAGTTATATATTTAAAGTAAGTTGTGGCTTTATAGCAATGAAGACCTGGAGACACAATAGTTAAAGACCCTTGATCAGACGGCATCTAAAGAATTCCTTCTACTCTTTCGCAATTTTATTTCATTTCCTGTTATAGATAACAGCTGCAGCAGCATAAGATGAATAAGTGCACAATTCTCTTTGAAACAGAAGGGTGTTATATCTAAATCACCTTGAATTCTATTTCTGAGTAATGAAAGATCCTTCATTCATAAGGAGATAAAGTCTACCCACATATAATAGGAGAAAGTGGTCTGAAAATAGAAATTACTTACAAAGATAGTTTGCTCTTGGATAATATCGTTTGTTCACTGTGCTATATTTTATTTATCAATTCTGGCAGACTTTAAAATTACAAAAATAACCAAATAGGATTTAGTTCCAACCTAGAAACAAATATTTATCTGTCAATTCTCCTTTATAAATCAAGTAATATAAAACCGAGACCCATGAAGGTCATTATCATGTCCAATGTATTCCTTCTTCTCTCACTACAGAGATTATCAGATCCTCTAGGGAATAAGGTAACACAATGACATTTCCTGAGAAAAGAAGCTGAAGTTGGTTGAATTCTACTCTTATTTCAGAAAGATAAGTTTTGTTTTAACATTGATTACTAAAATTAAGTTTACAAAACATTGGTAAGTACAAAGAATTCTTCAACCTTATCAATTCAACAGATTGGTGCATAAAATTCTATTAGAATTTCTCCCCAATAACTACCAAAAAGTAAACTAGTCAAATAATCATTCTAAATTTAGATTTCATCAAAAAAATAAATTTGTAATCATTAAAAAAATTAGGTTATTGTAACAGATATCTGAATTATGTCCTAAATATTTCCTTCTGCTCATTTTCTTCCTGTGTAACATAGGTGCAGCATTAGTACACATCTAACAAGATGGTGGTAAAAAGTAAGTGAAAAAAATACATTCAGAACAGTCAAGGCAATAATAAGAATATATTAAATACCTATAAAAAGCTATTATCATTGATTTTTCAGAATTTATTGTTACTATTTATGTAATTCTTCAAATGTTTACCAATTATCTAACAATTATTAAAAACATATTTTTCTGTATGTTGGATGTAATTTTTAGAAAGAAGATTCCATTCCCTTTTCTCAGGGAGTTTCCATTTTTGTCTGAGAACAATAACAAGTGCATGAGGGTGTGTCATCTGCATAACGCAGATTGTTAATAGATCTTCCACCAATCCTCATGCCACACTTCTCCTCATAAAGCCCAGCTTCTCGGATAACCTGCTCTGCATACAGGTTGAAAAGGTATGGAGATAGGACACATCCCTGGCGTACACCCTTCCCAATTTTGAACCATGTGGTGTTACCTTGCTCTGTTCTAACGACTGCCTCTTGGTCCAAGTATAGTTTTCCATTACCATGATTAAATGTTCTGTGATTCCCATTCTTCTCAGAGTCAGCCACAGTTTGTCACACAGTTTGTCAGCCACACAGTCAAACGCCTTTGCATAATCAATGAAACACATATAGACATTCTTCTGGTATTCTCTGCTTTCAGCTAAGATCCATCTAACATGAGCTACAATATCCACGACAACTTGTAAACCCAGCCTGGACTTCTGGCAGTTTTCTGCTGATGTGCTGTTCCAGTCGTTTTTGGATAATCTTCAGTAGAATCTTGCTTGCATGTGAAATCAATGATATTGTTCTGTACTTTCCGCACTCAGCTGGGTCACCTTTCTTTGGAATGGGAACAAATACAGATCTCTTCCAGTCAGTTGGCCAAGTGGTTGTTCTCCAGATTTCTTGGCACAACTCATATGCAAGTTCAAGCTGAAGCTGAGGAAAATTAAACCAAACCCACAAAGTATGACTTTGATTTCATCCCACCTGAATTTCAGAATCATCTCAGAAACAGGTTTGAGGCCTTGAACCCTAATGAGCGAAGACCAGATGAGTTGTGGGAGGATGTCAAATGTATCATCCAGAAAGAGTGCAAACGGTCATTACAAAGACAGAAGAGGAAGAAAAGACCAAAATGGATGTCAGAAGAAACTCTGAAGATTGTGCTGGAGCAAAGTGAAGCCAAAGCACAAGGAAGAATTCAAGATACTAAAGAGCTGAGCAGAAGATTTCAAAAGGCAGCAAAGAATGACAAAGAAAAATATTGCAATGAAATGTGTGAGGAGCTAGAGTTGGAAAATCAAAAGGGCTGAACTCGTTCAGCATTTCTTAAGTTCAAGGAACTGAAGAACAAATTCAAACCTCGAGCTGCTATAATCAAGGATGCTTTAGGCAGAATAGTAAATTATCCAGAAAGTATTAAAAGAAGATGGAAGGAATATACTGAGTCATTGTATCGAAAGGAATTGGCAGATGCAGAAGAATTTAACGAAATAACATTTGAGCAAGAGCCTATGGTGATCAAGGAAGAAGTTCAAGTTTCTTTGAAGGAAATAGTAAAAAATAAGGCCCCAGGAATAGATGGTATACCAATTGACACATTTCAGCTAACAGATCCTGCCCCGGATGTGCTCATCAAGTTGTGCCAAGAAATCTGTAGAACAACCACCAAAGCCTAGTGTGTCAATATTTATATGTATCATTTTCTCCTTAACAAAATCTAATTTTCCCACATTCATGGTTCTCACATTCCATGTTCCAATAACTAGTGCCTGCTTACAACTGTTTCTCTTCCTTTCTATTTCCATACTCAGAACCTTTCTGTCATTCTATGTGTGTTCTTAGTTGTACATAGGGTTTTCAGAGGCCTGCTATTTTGGAAGTGGATGGCCAATCCTTCTTCCTAGTGTATGTCAATCTGAATGTTCACATCTTTTACAGAAAAAGTGTAAATATATCCCTTATTGTGGAATTAAACATTAGTTTCTGTGTTGTCCCTGCCCTTGGCTCAAGTGCCCTGATCCACTTATTTCTTTGCTCCACCATCCATCAAGATACTCCTCCACTCCTATCCACTCCCTTCATCACCTATCTCCCGTTGTCAAGACCTTGAACTGATAGCTTATATAGAAAGCTTCCTTGGTCTCTGTGATTCCAGATTCATCAGCTGCTAACAGTTTCCTATGATGTGACCAGAGTAGAATGGGAATCCCAGAACACTTGATCATGCTAATGTGAAACTTATACTTGGACCAAGAGGCAGTCATTAGAACAGAGCAGGGAAACACTGCATGGTTCAAAATTGGAAAGGGTATACGCCAGGCATGTGTCCTGTCTCCTTACTTTTTCAACCTGTATGCAGAACAGATCCTCCGGGAGGCTGGGCTCTCTGAGGAGAAATGCGGCATCAGGATTGGTGGTAGATCTATCAACAATCTACATTATGCAGATGACTTAACCCTGCTTACTGAAACTGAAGAGGACCTGAAGTGCTTGCTGTAGAGGGTCAAGGACTGCAGCCTTCAGTATGGATTGAGGCTCAATGCCAAGAAGACAAAGATTCTCACCAGTGGACCAATTGGCAGCATCAGGATGGATGGTGAAGAAGAGATTTAGATTGTTCACAACTTTAGTCTGCTTGGCTCCACAATCAACACTCTTGGAAACAGCAGCCAGTAACTTAAAAGACATATTGCAATGGGAAAGTCTGCTGTTAGGGACCTCTCTAAAGTACTCAAGAGCAACGGTGTGTCTCTGGAGACAAAGGTGCGTCTGGTACAGGCCATGGTCTTTGCAATCACTTGTTATACGTCAGAGAGCTGGACAATGACCAGGGAGGACAAAAGGAGAATTGATGCTTTTGAGCTTTGGTGTTGGAGAAGAGTGCTTATAGTGCCA
>NW_006399916.1:1242299-1267613 GCF_000299155.1 Elephantulus edwardii
TATTTTTATTTTATTTTATTTTATTTTACTTTTCAAAGAGAAAAAGCAAACTGGGTGGGCAGGGAAGAAAGTGTGCAACGATGAGTAAATGGAAACCCAAAATCTCTCTAAAGTTTCATTAAAATAAATATTTAAAAAAAAACAGTAAAGTTTTTCCCAGTCTGTAACTTTCTTTTTTACCCTGTTGGAGAAGTTTTTGAATGTGCATAGGGATTTGAGTCTTGGAAGGTCCCATTCATCTATTTCATCCTCTCCTAGTTGTAGGTATTTCAGGATGCTTGGAACACTTTTAATGTTGTGGATTAGTACTTCTAAGGTTCTTACAAGCTTTTCTCTAATGATGTTTATAGTCCTTGCTTTTAGTCCTAGGCCCTTGATCCACTTCGAGTTGGTTTTTGTGTGTGGTATGAGGTGTGGATCTTGTTTGAGTTTTCTGCTGATAGCTTTCCAATTTTGCCAATACCATTTGTTAAAAAGCTTATAAATTCCTCACTTAAATAATTTCACCTTCTTGTAAAAAATCAGTTGAATAGAGGTAGGTGGACTGATTTCTGGGTACTTAATCTATTCCATTCATCTATGTGTAGCTCATTGTACCAGTACAATGCTGTCTTGACCACTACGGCAGTATAATAGAATTTGAAATCACTGACTGAGTTATCTCCTACCTTATTTCTCTTTTCAAGGAGTGCTTTGCTTATTTGGGATTTTTTTCTATTAGAAATGAAATTGGGTATTTCATTTTCCATCTCACTGAAGAAAGGAATTGGTATTTATATTGGGCTTGCATTGAATGTGTACATTACCTTTGGTACAATTGTCATTTCACAATATTGATTCTTCCTATCTATAAGCAAGGTACATTCTTCCATTTTTCCAATCACTTTTTGGTTTTTTTGTAGTAATGTTAGATAATTTTCTTTGAATAGAACCTTTATATTTCTTGTTAGATTTACTCCCAATTATTTAATCTTGTGATTAGCGAATGTCATGTGTATTATTTTTCACATGTCCAGTCGCATATTCTTTTTGTCACTGTAGTTCTAGAAATCCAGTTGATTTTTTTTATGTTGATTTTTTGTATTCTGTCATTTTGCTGAACTATGTCCAGTAGTTTTCTTGCTGAATCTCTAGGGTTTTCTTAGTATACTACCATATCATCTGCATATAGAGATGATTTTACCTTCTCTTTGCCAGTTTGTCGTTTGTTGTTATATGTCTTTGAGTCGCTTGCAATTCATATCAACCCTATGTACAAAAGCCCTAAACCCTGCTCTATCCTGTGCCAATCGCACTGCCTCTGACACACCCATCCTGATTACCCAGTCACTGAATCCATCCACCTCATAGAGGGTCTTACCCTCTTGTGCCGTCCCTCCACCCTCCCAAGCATGATGTCCCTCTCCAAGGACCTGTCCCTTCTTACAACATGTCCAAAGTATGTCAAACGAAGCCCCAGAATCCTTGCCTCAAAGGAGCAGCCTGGCTTAACCCTCTCCAGGGTGAATCTGTTTGTTTTCCTAGCAGTTCATGGTACCCTCAATACTCTTCTCCAGCACCACAGCTCAACGGCATCAATTCTCCTCCTATCCTTCCTAGTCATTGTCAAACTCTCTGATGCATAACAAGTGATTGCAAAGACCATAGGCTATATCAGACGCACCTTAGGCTCCAGAGTGACACCATTGCTCTTCAGTATACCTCTTATTTCCTTCCCTTTTCTTATTGCTACCGGTATGACATTTAAGCCATTCCTCTAGGTTGTATAGCCCTGTTACACAAGTTGCTGTACCGCGGTCACTTGTGGTTGCTGTGAGGCTGAATACTGTGACACTGATGTGTCAAATGTGTTAATGGTTGGTCACCCAATGAGGACAGAGGGTGGGGTGAAGCTCCCTGATTAAAACAAGCTTAGAAGAAGGAGCGCCATCCACTTCCATAATAGTTTGTGTCTGGAAACCCTATGAACCTGGAGAGAGGATGAAAGACACCCAAGCATTGAGGACTTTACTTCATAGGGCCGCTATGAGTTGCCTGCGACCTGACGGTATTTAACAACAACAAGATTTCTACTACAATATTGAATAGGAGAGGTGATAGTGGGCATCCTTGCCTAGTTCCTGTTTTCAAAGTGAACAATGTTGGCTCTCGGGTTTGTGTATATGCTTTTTATTTTTCGAGGAAATTTCCTTCTATTCATATTTGTTGTGTGTTTTAATCAGGAAATGGTGTTAGATTTTGTCAAAGGCCTTTCTTTTGTTATTGATAAGATCATGTGGTTACTGTTCTTTTCTTTGTTAATGTGATGGATTACCCTGATTGTTTTTCTTATGTTGAACCATTCTTGCGTACCTGCTATGAATCCCACTTGGTCATGGTGATTTTTTTTAAGTATTATTGGATGTCTATTGGCCAGGATTTTATTCAGGATATTTACATTTATGTTCATGAGCGATATTGGCTTATGGTTTTCTATTTTGGTGGTGTCTTCACCCAACTTTGGTAATGACATGTCTGATAAAGGATTTATATCTAGATTTATAGAATTCTTGAGAGCCACAAAATGGCAAAGGTAAACAACCCCACTGCAAAATGGGCAAAGGGTATGAAAAGACAATTCACCAAAGAAGACATTCAGATGGTAAACAAACATGTGAAGAAATGGTCAAAATCCATAGCTCTAAGAGAGTTGCAAATCAAAACAACTATGATATATATAATGTCTCATCTCAGTAAGAATAGCAAAATTCAACAAAACAGAAAACAGCAAATGTTGGTGAGGTTTTAGAGAAACTGGAATCCTTACTCACTGTTAGCGGGAGTGTAAAATGGTGCAACATCTCTGAAAGGCAGTATAGCTTTTTCCAAAGAGATGGAAATATAAATACCATTTGACCCAGTAATCCTACTACTGGAAATATATCCTAAAGAAACCAGAACTGAACTTTGATCCAAGCAGATATATGTGCACCCATGTTTATTGTTGCTTTGTTCACAATAGCAAAGAGTTGGAAACAACCCAAGTGCCCATCAACAAACGAATGGATAGAGGAAGCTGTCATATATTCACACAATGCAATATTATGCATAACTGAAAAACAAAGAACTCATGAAATATTATACAAAATAGGTGGTGATCAAGGACATTATGCTGAGTGAAATATTTCAGTCACAAAAAGACAAATATGACATAATGCCACTGTTACAAAACAGGGCTGACATGAGGGCTGCGGGAAAGTAAGAAAAGAGGGGATAAATAATGTATGGCATTTAAACAGATGCAGGAGATAAATGTATAAAAGGAATATTATATATTATTGGCATGACGAAAGTCCAGAATAAGAGCTACCCAGTAAAATTATCTTGGAGGGTGGGGGAAATACAACAATGAAAGAAATTTTTTTGGGGGGGGAAGAAAAAAATTAACTGCGGGGGGGGGAGGAAAATTGCAACAATAAATTAATAGAAATCCAAGTTTTCTGTAAACTTTCATTAAAATCCCAACAAAAAAGAGTAAAGATTTAGTTTAGCAGAATAATTTAAGGGGATGGGGAGAATTTTGCCAGGAGGAAAAAGATCTAATTTTTAAAAAAACAATAAATGCCTGCCAGAAAGGAAATAGTGAATTATACAGGGGCAGAGAACTGTTTTAAAGAGACAGACTGACAAGTGAAGAGGCCCTGGGCAGGAGGTGAATTGGCATGTCTGATAAAGTGTTAAGATCAGTAGAATAAGAGACAACAGAAGTGAAGATTTAAATAGTATTCAGAGCGCTCAACAATGAGGAAGTTAAGTGGACAAGTGGGAGGACTTGGGCTAGGAGGAGAATCACTGGGGGGATGTGCCCAAGGAGAGCTATGATCTGACTGGACTATTTTACAAACCTGCCTGGACATTGTGAAGAATAGACTCAAATGGATCTGGATTCAAAGAAAGAGCAGCAGTTAGAAAGTAATTTATTTGTCCCAAGTGCAAACCATACCTACTGGTAATGATTTGATTCCCATTTGTTGTTGTTGTGCATCATCGAGTTGGAACTGACCCATAGCTGACCCTTCAGCGGTTTTCAGATGCAATTTAATTATGCAGGAGGAGATTGCCTATCTTTTTCCCTGCAGAGTGGCTGGTGGGTTTGAACTGCCTGCTTTCAGGATTGCAGCACAACTTCTTACCACCAGGCTTCCAGAGCAGGACTATATTGGACTGAGTAAACCTGCTCCATATGGTCTCTAAGGCTGTAACCTAGACAAAACAGACTGCTTTCTCTTTCTCCTGAAGACTCGCTAGATGATTTAGACTGCTAACTTGTCAGGTAGCAGACAAGCCCTCAAGCAATGCACCACTAGGACTCCAATTTATGTCTGTTCTGAGTGAAAAGGAAAAACAGATAAATGTACAAACAAAAAGTGGTTAAAAGATCAGATGGTAGAGGTAAATGGGCCAGGTAGTCTTCATAACCTGGGTTTATTTCGAATATGTAATGCGATTTTCTAATGGATAAAATGTGGTGTGAAAAGAGAGATGTCAACAGATTCTAAAATTTTGTTTTCAGCAACACAAAGAATCACTGGTCATAAGCCAATGTAGTGAAGCCTGGAAAGACCGGAACTGTTTTAGGCATATTAATATGCTTAAATATGCTTCATAATATTAATTTTGTTAAGTACCATTGAGTTGCGTACAATTCATAGCAACCAAATGAACAACAGGTATGAACCCTGTCCTATGCTGTGTCATCCTCATCATCTCTGACACACTCAATCCCATTGTTGCAATCTCTGTCATTCCACCTGGTTGAAGTTCTTTCTCTTCTTTGCCATCCCTCCACCATTCCAAGCATGGCGTTCCTCTCCAAGGAATAACCTCTTGTGGTTACATGGCCAAAGCCATGAGAGACAAAGTTTCACCATTCTTACCTCCAAAAAGCACTCAGGCTGCACCTTCGCCAAGACATATCTGATTGTTCTTTGACAGTCCGTTCGATATTCAGCACTCATCTCCAACAACCCAGTTCAAGGCATCAATTCTTCTTCTGCCATCTTTACTGATTGTCCAGCTCTAAGACACATAACAAGTGATTAAAAAGACCATAGCCTGAATCAAGCCCACTTTGCTACTCAAAGTGACATCAATCCTTCTCAATAATTTGGAGAAGTCCCTGACTGCAGGCTTTCCCAGTGCAATATATCTCATAATCTCCTAATGCTGGTACCGAGTATATTGATTTTAGATTCAAGTAAGATGAAATAATTGATAATCTCAATCTTATGTCCATCTATCATTATGTTGCATATTGGTCTGGTGGCAAGGATTTTTGTTCTCTTGGTGTTAAAATACAATCCATGTTGAAGCCTGAAGTGGTTGATCTTCTGCATTCTGTGATTCAGTTCTTCATTTTCATTAAGCAAGGTGTATCATGCACATAGTGAAGATTATTGATGAATTTTCCTCCAATCCTGACGGAACATTATTCTTGATGGGAGGTGATCCAATAGAATGTAGAAATTATAGAGCAATAATATTAATATTATTGCAAGCAAAATACAGCTAATGATTATTTTTTAAAAAATGGCTTGAACAGTGCCAGACATTCAAGGTGAGTTTAGAAGAGGTCATAGCATCAAGTATATCATTGCAAATGTCAGATAGATACTGGCTGAAATAAATTTTTGACAAAATCCAACACACCTTCCTGATTAAGACACTTGGCAAAGTTGGAATAGAAGGTAATTTCCTCAACTTAATGAAAAGTATATATGCAAAACCAAAAGCCAACATCATTCTCAATGGAGAAAGACTAAAAACATTATCCTTACAAACAGGGATCAGACAAGGATGCCATTGTCACCACTTCTTTTCAATATTCTATTGGAAGTGCTTGCTAGGGCAATATGACAAGAGAAGGAAATGAAAGGCATCCAGGTAGGCAAATAAATGGTTAAACAGTCTCTATATGCAGATGAAATGATCGTGTACACAGAAAACCCCAATGACTCAACAAAAAAAACTGTTAGAGTTTATAGGCCAATTTAGTATAGTGGCAGGATATAAGATATATATCCAAAAATCAATAGGATTCCTCTACAGTAGCAAAGAAAACTCAGAGATGGAAATAAAGAAAGCAATACCATTTACAATAGGCAACCACAAATTGAGATACTTGGGAGTGAACATAACTAGAGATACAAGAGATCTATACAAAGAAAACTATAGAGTATTTCTGAAAGACATAATAAAAGACCTAAAGGAATGGAAAAATATTCCCTGTTCATGGATAGGAAGACTCAACATAGTGAAGATGACAATCCTACCAAAAGCAATCTACATGTTAAATGCAATTGCAATCCGGGAGCCAAATTCACTTTTTAAGGAGATAGAAAGGTAGAGTATCAAATTTATTTGGAGAGACAGGAGACCACAAATAAGCAAAGCACTTCTGAGAAACAAAAATGAGGTTGAAGGCACAGTTTGGTGAAGCTTCCTGATTAAAACAAGCAGGGAGGAAAATGTGCAATAATGAATGAATGGAAATCCAAGTTCTTTATAAACTTAAAATAAAATCTTGATAAAAAAAAAAAACAACAAAAAAACCAAGCCCCAAAACAACAAACTTGGAAGCAGGAGTGGCACCCACTTCAGAAATGGTTGCCTCTGGAAACTCTGAACATGGAGAAACGAAAGTTATACAAATGTTCAGGTCTTTTGTTCATAGGGTCACTATGATTCATCTACGAATCAATGTCACTTAACAACAAGAACAACATATTATAGTTAATATATAATATTATAATAGAATGTTGTTGTTGTTGTTGTTGTTAAGTGCCATTAAGTCGCAGGCGACTCATAGCGACCCTATGAAGGAGAGTCCTTGATGTTTGGGTGCCTTTCATTCTCTCTCCAGGTTCATAGGGTTTCCGGAGGCAAGATATTATGGAAGTGGATGTCACTCTTCCTTCGACGCTTGTTTAATCGGGGAGCTCCACCCCACTCTCAGTCCGCATTGAGTAGCCAACCATTAACGCATTTGACACATCCGTGTCACAGTGTTCAGCCTCACAGCAACCACAAGTGACCGCATGATGGCAACTTGTACACGAGGGCTATATGACCTAGAGGAATGTCTGAACAAAAACAATGAAAGACTGGCCGGAGGGCCACAAACTAAAAGTCACCCACCTTTGTCTTGGTCATACCGTTTTCTCTTCACTGGGTCAGCTGATATCTCTCTCTCTCTCTCTCTCTCTCTCTCTCTCTCTCTCTCTCTCTCTCTCTCTCTCTTTCTTTCTCTCTCTGTAGATGTTATTGTTGTTAAGTGCCGCCGAGTCGCAGGCAGAGTCGCCTTTCTCCAGAGACCGCCACAACACAACACAACACAACACAACACAACTCCCACGTACACACATCCTGCTCTCTGGCCAAAGGATCACAGCCACCCTTGGTGGGGCAAACCTGGGCGATTATGGCCGTCTCCTCTCTCCTCTTCTTCTCCTTTTGGGCTTGAAGCCGCTGCTGCCTTCAACCCAAGGTCAAGTGTGGCTTCCCTGGCTCCTGGAGGCAGAGTCACCTTTCTCCA
Source organism: Elephantulus edwardii (assembly GCF_000299155.1). Taxonomy (NCBI): domain Eukaryota; kingdom Metazoa; phylum Chordata; class Mammalia; order Macroscelidea; family Macroscelididae; genus Elephantulus; species Elephantulus edwardii. The sequence goes on from NW_006399916.1 coordinate 1,249,873, forward strand.
GAGACCACCACAACACAACACTATAATAGAATAGAAGAATTAATATAGTCTTGTTCCTATATGCTAACTGAAATGGTCATATTGTCTTTATCTCAAATCTTCCCACGTTGATATTCTTTGTATTGGATTTTGTAGATTTCTTGGTCTATGCATTGTAGTTCATTCATCATCTTCCCCTATACATCTTAATATCATAATAGTACTTAAGACTGCTATTGTTATATCTGATGTCTTGTTGACTGATTTGTTCTTACTGTGATCTTTTTAGATCCTGACATATTTTGTTATTTAAATTTAAATCTAAAACTTATTTGTAATTGGTGTTATTTTTAAATAATATCTGTGTGCGTATATATGGGGGGTGTTTGATATATGTGTGTGGGAGTGTGTGTGCATATGTTGTGTTCTGTGATTTTATAAATTAAGACTTACTTATAACAATAATCACCTTAAATCTCATAACAATAAAGCCCAGTGGCTGAGAAGATTGATTTGAAATTCAGTGTAGCTTTATTTCTTGTGTGTCATGTTCCTCCACACAGTCCTTCTTATTCAACTGGACAGTAAGGTACCTTCCTCCTCTTTTATGTCTTCTTACGCTTTTTCAGAGTTTTCATTTGGCCAGGACCATATTTTATAGGTCAAGGTTGACACATAATGTAATTTTTTTCACTCTAAAAGAAACAAGCAGTAGCCATGTGGAAGGCTCTCTACATGCATGACTTCCCTTCACTTTCCACATTCATGGTCTGTAATTATCAAGCTGTTTTTACAGTGGCTAAGGAGAATCCATAAATGTAAGCATCAGCACCATGAAAGGAGAAAAATAACATTCAGAGCTCAAGGGTCAGCAAATGTCTGCTGCCCATATCAAGTCATTATTCCAGGTGTCCAAAAACCAACAATTATGTCCTATGTCATAAAATACTATTCATGGAATTAATAACAAAATGCTATGTAAATTTGGAAAGGTTATTTCTGTTTTCCAAGTGTTCCTTATTTTCCAGATACTCTATCTCTGCATATAACACATTGCTTACTAGTGACGAAGGCAGCATGTGTCAGCTTTAGCAAAACTCTACTTCATTTCAAGGTCACAGTGTGCCCTCAGTTTCTCAGAGATTTCAACCTGGCAAACAGAAATCTGAAAGTGTGAGCTTGTCTGCAAATTCTTGGAACCTGAATAACAGTCACACACAAGGATCTCTTACTATGTTTTAGGAGTCCTTGAAAAATATATATTGGGAGATTCTTATAGGCTTTGTAGCAATCCCTCCACATTTGTTAAATAATACTCCAGCTATATAATTCAAAGAAGGGTGACCCAACAGAGTGTGGAAACTATAGAACAATCTCATTGATTTCACATGCAAGCAAGATTCTACTGAAGATTATCCAAAAATGACAGAAAAAGCACATCGGCAGAGAACTGCCAGAAGTCCAGGCTGGGTTTAGAAGGAGTCGTGGTACTAGGGATATTGTAGCTAAAGTTAGATGGATCTTAGCTGAAAGCAGGGAGTACCAGAGGAATGTATATCTGTGTTTCATTGACTATACAAAGGTGTTTGACTGTGTGGATCATAACAAACTGTGGCTGACTCTGAGAAGAATGGGAATACCAGAACACTTGATCATGCTAATGAGAAACCTATACTTGAATCAAGAGGCAGTCGTCAGAACAGAGCGAGCAAACACTGTATGGTTCAAAATTAGGAAGGGCATACACCAGGGATGCATCCTATCTCCACACCTTTTCAACCTGTATGCAGAACAGATTATCTGGGAGGCTAGGCTCTATGAGGAGAAATGTGGGGTCAAGATTGGTGGAAGATCTATCAACAATCTGCAATATGCAGATGACACAACCATGCTTGCTGAAACTGAGGATGGTCTGAAGCGCTTAATGCAGAGGGTCAAGGACTGTAGCCTCCAAATGGATTGAAGCTCAGTGTCAAGAAGACAAAAATTCTCACCACTGGGCCAATTGGAAGCAACAGGATGGATGGTGAAGAGATTGAGATTGTTCACAGCTTTGGTTTGCTTGGCTCCATAGTCAACACTCTTGGCACCAGTAGCCAGGAAATAAAAGATGTATTGCCATGGGAAAGTCTGCTGTTAGGACCTCTCCAAAGTGGTGAAGAGCAATGGTGTCTCTCTGGAGACTAAGGTGCATCTGATACAGGCCATGGTCTTCGCAATCACTTGTTATGCATCAGAGAGTTGGACAATACCATGGAGGATAGAAGGAGAATTGATGCCTTTGAGCTGTGGTGCTGGAGAAGAGTATTGAGAATACTATGGACTGCTAGGAAAACAAACAGATTTGTCCTGGAAAGGGTTAAACTGGGTGGCTCCTTGGAGCCAAGGATTCTGAGGCTCTGTCTACCATACTTTGGACATGTTGTAAAGAAGAACCGGTCCTTGGAGAGGAACATCATGCTTGGTAGAGTGGAGGGACAGCGCAGGAGAGGAAGGCCCTCTATGAGGTGGATTGACTCAGTGACTGGGGTAATCAGGATGGGAGTGTCAGAGACAGTACGATTGGCACAGGACAGAGCAGAGTTTAGGGCTATTGTGCATAGGGTCGCTATGAGTCACAAGCAACTCAACGGCACATAGCAACAACATACAATTCAAGAAGATAAGTGTGTGGGTTGGATTTTTTGTTTTGTTTTGTTTTTTGGGTATTTTATTTTATTATTTTTTATAGTTCACTGGAAGTTGACCAGAGCACTCAGAGGCCACAGTATGGAGGGGTTGAAATAATTTCATTGCCGTCTAGGCACTCCAAGGAAGATTTTGTTTTCTCTCCTTTTTTCAATATGGGGAATCTATCTTCAGTTCTTGGCTGCTCTCTCCTTTGCTCATTTTGAAAGCCAGTTACAGTGGGCAGAAATGGATATCTTATGGGGGTTATTGTTGTTTAGAGCGGTCAAATTGACTAGCACTCATACTGTTTTTGTTCTGTGCCTCTGAGTTGCAACTAACTTATAGCTGATACCCCATCAGGTTGTTAGAGGCTGTAAATTGTATGAGAATACATCTAAAGAGTGAAAAACCAGCCATGAGGGCAGAGGACTGTGATTGACTCTCTGAAAGGGACAGATGAAGTAAGAAAAACATAACTTCTCACTGCCTCAGAATAGAAAACAGATAAAAGTCCCTAAATTAAAAAAAAAATCCCTTAGCCCAGCCCATGGGGCCTCTAGAGCCACACCAACAGCAAGAAAATAGTTTATTTGTTGCTGTCCCACGGTTGTGATATTGAAAATGGAGTTTATTAGGGAAGAAAGTGGAAGAGTGAAGGAGGCAAAGAATATTGCCCCAAACAAGTCTGGATTTTAGTCCAAGTTACAGGCACAATTTTTCAATTAGTCAAGTCTCTGGTTTCAGTTTAGGAGTCAAATCAAAATTATCCAGCAAGATTTGTCCCAGAGCACTTATAAGTCAATTTTTCCTTAAAGCATTCCACATAAACAGCAAAAACTTTAACTGTAAAAATGCAAAAACAAGTAAAAATTTAACTAGCAAAAGTGCAAAAACCCTCAGATCACACCTTGCCACCATTTTCCCTCAGCAATGCCACAATCTCTTCATTACCATCACCAGGGTCTCACTCTCACCAGGGTCTTATTACAGTCTCTGTCAAGACTTTCTGTCACAAGTCTTGCCTCAAATCGTGTTACTTACCTCAAGTCTTTCTACTCACCTCAAGTCTTGGTGCCCAGTGTGGGAAGCACTCTTTCTCTTATCCTAGTCCCGTAGCTGTTGATAGTTTGCAAGACTATGCTCATTTTCATCATCATGTATCTGCAGTTAAGGTAGCTGGAGACCAGAGCGGCTAACTGTAATGGCAAAAGGAAAGAAAAAAAAAAAAGAAGCCAACTTTTAGGTTAACACCATTGAAGAGCTTGCTCATCTTTTCCCTAGAGAGCAGCTGGTGGATTTGAATTACTGGGTTTAGGTTGTTAGTGAAATTTTTTACCATTATACCAGTACAGCTCCCAGTGACCCTAAGAACAACAGAACTGAACCTTGTCTTACCCTGTGACTTCCTTTTGGGATGGTATTACCATACCTTAGAAATGTTAATATACACATATGAATTTCACCTGTTGGCATACACATAAATCAGATTGTTTACATCTGTGAAAAGCACTGTTGAATAAGCTCAGTATCAGCAGTAAATACTAGGTCACGTGCTGATTGTGGAATAGACCATTAACTACTCATATGAAAGTTCAAACTGACGATGAAGAATATGAAGTAAAATCCTCAGGAAGCAAAATTTTACCTTGAGCTTAGCAACCCGAATTTAAAAATGATCACAGAAAAAAAATTATTATAGAAATAGAAATTATACCTTGGACTCTAGTGAACAAAACCTAGATGAGCTGTGGAAGGATATAGAGAATATTATTCACAAAGAATGCAAAATGTCATTACACATCATTTGTCCATTTTGTAACTGGATTATCAGACCCTATTCTGGAGGCCCTGTAGGATTCTATAAACTTTTGTTATGAGACCTTCATCTTAGACGGTATTGCCAAATGTTTCTTCCAACTCAGTACGTTTTCTTTTCACTCTGTTGGAAAAAGTTTCTTATGAGCACAGAGTTTTAATCTTTAGGAGGCCCAATTCATCAATTTTATCCTCTTCTGTGTCTTTCTGATATTTGGCAGTCCCTTTATACCATAAACTAGGCCTTATAAACTTCATTCAGTTTGTCTCTTATGAGCTTTGTGGTTTTGGGATTTATTCTGAGGTCTCTGATGCACCTTGAGTTGATTTTTCTGTATGGTGTGAGATGTGGAACCATTTGCTGAAGAGATTGTCATTTCTCCATTTGATAGGCTTTATTTCCTTATCAAATATCAGTCGACCATAGATCGATAGATCTATTTCTGAGTTCACAATTTTGTTCCATTAATCTATATACCTGCCATTTTACCAGTACCATGCTGTTTTGGTTATTACTGCTGTGAAGTTTGTCTTGAGGTCAGGGAGTGCTATGCCTTCCACTTGACTTTTGTTTTTCTGAAGTACTTTGCTTATTCAGGGTTTATTTCCTCTGTAAATAAATTCAACAATTTTTCTTTAAATCTCCTTGAAAAATGAATTAGGTGTCTGTATTCAGGTAGAGTTGAACATGTAGATTGTTTTTGGTAGGACTGTAATTTTCTCAATATTGAGTTTTTTCATACATGAACAGGGCATATTTTCCCCCCCATTTCTTTAGCTCTTTAGTTGTTCTATAGTTTTCTTTGTATAGGTCTTTTGTATGTTTAGTTAGGTTCATTCCCAAGTATCTCAATTTGTGATTTGCTATTGTAAATGGTATTGCTTTATTTGTTTCCTTCTCTGAGTTATCTTTATTATTGCAGAGAAATCCAACTGACTTTTTATAAGGCCAAACAGACACATGAAGCAATGTTCCAAATCACTGACAATAAGAGAGATGCAAATCAAAAGCACAATGAAATTCCATTTTACCCTAGTAGTGGTGGCAAAGTTCAGCAGGGCATCAAATACTAACTCTTGGAGAAGATATGGTGAGATAGGAACTCTTACATATTGGTAGTCGGATTGTAAAATGGTACAATCACTGTGGAAGGCATTTTAGTGCTTCCTGAAAAAGGTAAACATAAAATTTCCATATGACCCAGGTAGTCCACTATGGAATATAGCTTGAGAATATGAGAACTAAGACACAAATGGAGATTTGTAAACCAATGTTAATAGCAATATTTTTCACCATTGCAAGAACAAGTAAAACAGCCCAGAGAGTCAACCACAAAGGAATGAATTGAGAAATTATGGTACATTCACACAATGCAATACTATACAGCACACAGGAGCAATGATTTTGTAAATTACTACCTAACATGGGAGAGACTGGAAAATATTATGCTGAGTGAACTAACTGAGTCTCATAAAGACAAATACTATATGGGACCATTATTGTAGAGCAAGTACAAAGATCCAAGGGTGGGGGGTGGCTTAAACATAGTGTTGCACAATTTGATAGGTGGAGGAAGGGATTGATAAAGGAAAGTGGAAAGGTCCAGTGACAAAAACAACGCATATGAACTTTATGAACTTTGTATGTAAACCAGTATAAAATATTTTTTAAAAGTCATTACAAAGACAGAAGATAAAGAAAAGACTACGATATATGTCAGAAGAGATTCTAAATATTGTTCTGATGCACCAAAAAGCAAAAAACAAAAACAAAAACAAAAAGGGGGGCAGAAGGGAAATGCATGAAGTTAAGGAGCTCAACAGAAGATTTCAAAAGACAGCTTGAGAAGAAAAAAAGAAATATGCCAAGAGCAGGAATCAGAAAACCAAAAGGATCAAACTTACTAGCCATTTCTTAAGCTTAAGGAAAAAGAACAAGTTGAAGCCTCAAGCTGCAGTACTTAGGGATGCTGTGCGCAAATATTGAATGATCCAGAAAGCATTAAAAGAAGATAGAAAGAGTATACAGAATACTATAACAAAAAGAATTGGCTGACATAGAAGAATTTCATGAAACTACATACTAAGAGGCAATGGTGATGAAATACGACAGAGAAGGAAATAAAAGGCATACAAATCAGCAAAGAGAAGGTTAAACTGTAGCTAGACACAGATGATATGATAGTATACACAGAAAACCCAAAAACTCAACAAAAATTGTTAGAGCTGGTTAGGCAATTCAATAGAATGTCAAAATATAAAACTAATATAAAAAAATCTGTGGGATTCCTATACAGGAACAATGAGAACTCAGAGAAGGAAATCAAGAAAGCAATGCATATATTATAGTACATTTATAATAGCACACAACAAATTGAAATACTGGGGAGAGAACCTGATTAGAGACACAAAAGACATATAGAAAGAAAATTACAGAACATTTATGCAAGACGCATTAAAAGAGCTAAAGAAATGGGGGAAAAAGTATGCCCTGTTCATGGATATAAAGACTCAATATTGTGAAAACGACAATCCCAAAAAGAATCTACATGTTCAACACTACCCAAATACAGATACCCAATTCCTTTTTCAAGAAGATTTAAAGAAAAATTGTCAAATTTATTTGCAAAGGAAATAAAACCTGAATAAGCAAAGTACTTCAGAAAAACAAAAATGAAATAGGAGGCATAGCACTTCTTGACCTCAAAATCTACTTCACAGCAGTAATAACCAAAACAGCGTGGTATTGGTACAATGACTGCTACATAGACTAATACAACAGATTTGAGAACCCAGAAATAGACCCAGCTATCTATGGTCAACTGATATTTGACAAGGAAATAAACCTATCAAATGGGGAAATGACAACATCTTCAACAAATGGTGCTGTCAAAACTAGACTGCTACCTGTAGAAAGCAGCAACAGTATCCACATCTCACATCATACACAAAAATCAATTCAAAGTGGATCAGTGACCTGAGAGTAAAGCCCAAAACTATAAAGCTCATCAGAGATATAATTTTTTTTAAAAAAACTTCAATTCCTTTTGAGTTCTTTACATTTATATATATTTGTTCTTACCCTTCATTCCTTTGCAAAATTTTGCAAAATGAAAATTCCCTTGTTGTAGCAATCTCAGTATAAATAATTATAAAACTATCTAGGCATTTCTATAGTCTTTATTTTATTCTTCTGAGAGAAATGATAGTAGAAATTATTTTACTCATAAACTACATATTCTGAATAATGTGTAGGTATTAGTGAAACCTGGTAAATGGATAATACTAAAATGGTTCTATGCATTAACCCATGAATATATGGTGCCATTTAATTAACACAAAGTCTGATTCACAAGGCAGAATTTTTAACTTTGTTCATTAAATTATCACTTTGCTTTCTGTGCACACATCATTAGCCAATCTATATCTAAAAATGTTTTCATTTTTGTAGAAAAATACTCAATTTGATCAATATGAATATCTTAGAATTACATTTTACTTGACTGTTAGAGAGGTTAGGTGGCCTTAGGGTAAGGAGTTGCACTGCAAACCCACAGAAATGAAGTTTGAAACTATCAGATACTTTGAGATAGAAAGATGGGCAATCTCCTACAATGAAATGTACTGCCTCTGAAAACTCAATGGAGGATTAGCTATGTGTTATTTCCAACTTGATGGTACTCAACAACAATAACACTATGTGACTAAATATTTTATTCTAAATATTCTCTTGGTTAAGTTTTGTCTTCCTTGACATCTTAGATTTTTGTCTTTATTTGAAAGTAGAACTGGAATAACTTTAATTTTGAATTCAAAATAACTGTGGAGGATCATATTCTTTTTTCTTTGGAGGCAACAGAAAAGTGACTATGCAATTTAATATCATATCATCATTATGCAAATATTCATCAACAACAGCTTTGTGTATCAAAAGTCAAATCACTATTGAGAAATTTTATTATGATAATGTCACAGAGATTGCTACTTCATTAAAGTAACACTACATCTGGTCTAATACAGACATATAAGTAACTATTACATTGAAAAGTGATAAATTGTTTAATCAATTATCTAATTTATTCTTAAAAGATGATTCCCTGTGAGTTACTCTGAATGAATTGCTGTCAAGTAATTCCCTATGAATTGCTGTTACAATGACTCAATTGCTGTCGTAATAATAATTTAAAAATTTGCCTAATTGAGAGAATTTTTATTGTGACATACAAATAACAAGTGAATTTGAACAGTTATGAGCATTTCAATGATAATATTTTTACATAACAGCTTACTTCCATCACTTTTTTAATACCAAGCATAGACAACAATCATTTTATGTTAATTAGATGACTTGATAAATTAATAAATTTCTTCTCCTGATTTTCCTAAAGAGTAGAAGAATACAAAGAGAGAAAGCATAAGGAAGAAAATGTCACAGTATTCTTTCATTATTATGTTAAACCTTAAAAAAATCATAAATTGGCTAAGAATGGAGGTCTGTTGGCCTAGGGGGAAGGAGTTATACAGCTAATCTAAAGGCAGGAGATTCGAATCCACCAGATTCTCCTAGAAATAAAGATATACTATGGAAAGCTCACTGGATGGTCAATTGTGCATTGATTCCAACAGATGGCACTAAGCAAAAAAAGAAAGCCAGACAGTTGTTTCCATGAAACATAATTACGTCCATACAGTGCATGAGTCAATGATGAGTCAGTGGCTGACTGGCTGGCATCTAACATCAGTAAAATTATAATTTAAAGATTAATATGGTTATTCAAGAGCAAAATAGAAAACACTTGAGGTTGAAGTACAATAGAATGATAAACCAGCTTTCTTTTATTATTTTCCATTAAGAACTATAGCTACGATAAACATGGGTATGCATATATCTGCTTGGATGTCAGTTACGGTCTCTTTGGGGTATATTCCAAGTAGTGGAATTGCTGGGTCAAATGGTAGCTCTATTTGTAACTTTTTGAGAAAGCACCATACCACCTTCCACAGTGATTGCACCATTTTACACTCTCACCGCATCCTCGCCAGCATTTGTTGCTTGCTGTTCTGTTAAATTTTGCTATTGTTACTGGGGTGAGATGACATCTCATAGTTCTTTTGATTTTCATCTTTCTTAGAGCTAGGTATTTTGAACATTTCTTCATGTGCTTGTTAGCCATATGAATGTCTTCTTAGGTGAAGTGTAGCTTTGTTTTTTTGTGAAGCGGTTTTGTTTACAATAGCAGGGAGTTGGAAACAACCTAAGTTCCCATCAACAAACAAATGAATAGAGAGGCTGTGGTATATTCACACAATGGAATACTACCCTGCATTGAAAAAACAAGGAACTAATGCAGTATTATTCAAAATGGGTGACCCTGGAGGACATTATGCTGAGTGAAGTATCTCAGTCACAAAGGGACAAATACTGCATGGTGCCACTGTTGTAAAACAGGACTGACCTCGGGGTTGGGGGAGTCTGAGAAAGATGGGTTCAATAATGTATACTGCATTGAAACAGATGAGGGAGAAATCTGTTTAAGAGGGATATGTTATTAGCTACTTTTGTCATGACAGGAGTCCAGAGTGAAGGCTGTATAGTGGAGTGGACCTGGGGGGAGGGATTATAAAACAATGAAAGAATTTTTCTTTTACTTTTACAAGAGGGTAGTGTACTAGTGGGGAGGGTTGGGAGAGGAGAAAAGTGCAACAATGAATCAATGGAAATCCAAAGTCTCTGTAAATTTTCATTGAAATTAATAATAAATTTTAAAACCGTTTAAAAAAAAGAACTATAGCTACAAAGATAATTGGAATGATCATATTAATGATTCAGTATTATTTCTACCTGAAATAAATAGACACTATTTATGGTATGGAATTAATGTAAGGAAAACTATCATTTGTATAGAATAGGAACAAAGAAACTTGGATTCTTTCTGAGAATGGTGTAAGAATTATGTTAGTCTAATTGGTTAATACATACCATAACAATTTATGTGTTAAATAATCTAAACTTTGTGTTTGTAAGTCATGATTTCATCTAGAGAAACAGGATTTTTTAATTGAATATAAAGCTATTCTGGAAAAACATCTAAACAGATCATTGTTCTGATCCTACCTTACATACATAGGAAATGATATTTGGTTTTGATGGATTCTGAATTGGAGTGCAAGGGACAGTAACGTCCATGTTTTTATCCCTAAATGCTTTATTGAATGTTTATATATAGTTATTGCTGTACCATTACATTAATACATAACTACGTGTTCACATATATGATGTCATGGGTTCATTGTTCAAAATGACTTTCCTATTGCATCACATGACAAGACATTGACTGACTTTCACCAGACAACAGGGCAGGGACTTAAAATAAGGTGAATATTAACTAATAGTTATGGGTTTGGTTTGTTTTCCCTGTTCCATCAAGTTTAAATTGAGCTGAGTTTAGCAGCAAAGATGGGAATTTCACTACTAACACAGAAGAGAAACAGGGTACATTGCATATTCTTCAAGGCCAGAGAATTCTGCACCATTGAAACTGGAAACTACACAGAAGCAACAGCAACAGCAGCCTCATTAGAAAAATAGAAATCTACATGGAACAGAGCTGACATGGGACTATTGCTCCACAGTCCAGAGCCAGGGACTTTCTAGCAAACGTGCTAGAAGACTGAGCAAAGGTTCCATACTTGGTAGGACTAAAGAAACTGACTTAATCCATGAAGCTGAAAGTTAGATGGTCTGTGACCATACTTCAGAAGCTGTTATAACTGAGGAATTGTCTCCTGTTGCCAACCTGAATTGTAACCTGGTAACTTCCATAACTAAGCTCATAATTATGAGTGTGATTCTATGAAATATGTGTGGTCATTATAACAGACTTCAGACCTTGTAACAGAGCAATACTAGATTGTTGTTAGAATTACTTGAAGTAGTCAGGCAGGCTACATCTGACTTTATAAAAGTTGCTTTTGTACTGTAGATATTACTTATGAGATCTGTTCCCCTTTTGAAATTGATAGAGGTAAGACTTATCTGTCCTCATACCAATCCCCCCCCCCTTTTTAAAAAAAAACCAAAACACCCATATATACAAACTAAACATGCTGGTTTTATAACTATAAAGCAACATTTTTCTTTTTCAATTTGTCCTTATTGCCATAATAGGTCATATGTCTAATTAAAATTGACCAGTACTATTCCATTTTAGTTTATGAATATTTACATTCATTCCATTTAATTTTAGATAACTTCTGAATTTCATAAATTCATACTCTGTACATGTTTGCAGTTGTTTTTCATTTTGTAGCTTCTTCTAATCTGAACTCTACTTCTGGTATTATACTAACAAAATTCCTTTGTTATTAAATTTTTGAAAGATCTGAAATTTCAGAAGTGAGTGGATAAGCCTTCTTCTTAGTCTGGAAGCTCCACTGAAACCACCTTGCTCTATCCCTTGCCAATCTTATTGTCTCCAACACACCTATCCCCATGGACTGTCACAAGAATGAACAGACATATCTTGGAAAAGGTGCAGCCAGAGTGTTCCTTGAAGGTAAGGATGACAAAGTTTCTTCTTTCATACATTTGACATGTAACCAAGGGAGGCTATTTTTTTTAAAGTAAATCATACTCAACAACACAAAATAACAGCAGTGAATAATGTTTTCAAACAGTTTTTTCATGGATTTCCCCCCTTGAATGTCCTCTTTGGTGAAGGATCTATTCATGATCCATACTCATATTTTTACTTGACTTTGGCTTGTGTTTTCTTTTTTTGTGGAGTTTGTCAAAGTTTTCTGTACTCTTTTATCAGATATAAAATTTCCAAATTATTTTTTCATAGCCTGTATGTTATATTCTTGTTCCTTTGATAGCATTTTGATGCATATAAATATTTAATTTGTAAGAGGCTATGAGGATATATAATATGTATTATTATAATAGTAATGTCATTATTTAGACATTATTACATTGCTGTTGAGTTAGAATTGCCTCATATCGAAGGGCCATCTTTCTCTTGCAGAGCCAGTGCTAGATTCAGAATGCCAGTAAGGCAGCCAACTCCTCAGAGACCATGCCACCAGAGCTCCCATCACAGAGATGAAAATCAAAGCCACAATAGGGTTCCACGGCACTCACACAGATGCATAAGACAATAACAACCAAAAAGAAAACAAAAATGTCAGCAAATAGCAAGTGTTAGAGAGGATGTGAGGAAATTGGAACACATTTTATTTGCTGGTGAGAATGTAAAATTATATAGCCACTGTGGAAAACAATATGGTAGTTTCTTAAAAACAAACAAAACCTAAAAATAGAATTACCAAATGATTACAAATATATACCAGAGACTTGAAAATAGGAACTCAAACAGACATGCACACCAATTTCACTGCAATATTGGGCACAATAGCAAAAAAAATGTGTAAAAAATGTAAATATAGTTAATATAAGAATGGATAAATAAAATATGGTATTTGTAAACAATGACATACTATGCAGTAATAAAGAATAAAGTGGAATGCATAAACCATATGATTGTGTAGATTAATCAGAAAGAAATTATACTTAGTGAAACAAGCCAACTGCAAAGAACAAATATTCTGACTTCCTTTGTTGTTGTTGTTATGTGCTATCGACTCATAGTGACCTTATGAACAACAGCCCAAAACTCTGCTCTGTCATGTGCCAATCACATTGTCTCTGACACACCCATCCCGATTATCCCAGTCACTGAATCAATACACCACATAGAGGGCCTTCCCCTCCTGCACTGTCCCTCCACCCTCCCAAGCATGATGTCCCTCTCCAAGGACTGGTTCCTCCTTTCAACATGTCTGAAGTATGTTAGACGGAGCCTCAGAATCCTTGCCTCCAAGGAGCCTCCCGGACTTCCCTTAAATTAAAAAAAAAAAAAAAACCAACAAAACAAACAGGAGTAGGCTATTGGATAGGGCTCAATGCTTATTAGTAGTTAGGGAAAATGAGAAGGAGGAGGGAAAGGAAGGTTATTGCATGGAGGCGGTGAAAAAAAAAAGCACCCCATTCATTCAAAATAGTGTTGTTTAACCAATCAATAGAACTCCTGTCACTAAGTTGTGTATCTGTGAAATAATGAACTCACATAGGTGATAGATAAATGTTGAATAAGAATAACAATGGAAAATGTCACCTGTTGAGGCTTATTATGAACCATCAGACACTTCATGGGATTTTGTTTCTTAGTTCAGAAGTCATGTTGTTCTTATATACCATCACATAGTTGACACTGCAGTGATTTTCAGAACCTGTAAATTACACAGGAGGAAATTGCCTTAGGTTTGTAGAGTCAGTTATATGAGCAATCTCAGCTAATATGCCTAATATTGTGTCAAGTGCTCTTTTTATATCTCCTAGTTTTTTAGTTGTTTCTGGTGGCCTAGTGGTAAGAAGCTGTGCTGCAATCCCAACTACAGTCAGTTCCAACTAGAAGGAACAAAACACCAACACCAGCAATTGTCTTAAAAGGGAACTCTAGTGACCTAATGGTGAGAAGTTGCAGTGCAATCCCAAAGACATGTGGTTCAAATCCACCAGATGTTGTGCAGAAGATGGGAAATCCTTTCCCCTGTGATTTACTGCCACTGAAAACCTATTGGAGGGTTGGCATTGACTCAACTCTAATTTGATGGTACACAATAAAACAAAACAGTCTTAAAAGCTTTCAAGAAGCCCTCAGAGATCTAAAAATTGACTCCTCTGTTACTGGAGCAAAAAATAAAGAGATAGATTAAAGAATAGGAGGAGAAAAATACAATAAAAGGTATAATATCTCATTGGTACACAATGAGGGAGTTTTTCTTTTGCTTTTCAAGGAGAGGAGCAAATGGGGGGAGGGGGAGGGGTTTGTGCGGGGAGAAGGGTGCAACAGTGAATGAATGGAATCCCAAAAATCTCTGTAAATGTTCATTGAAATGAAAAATAAACAACCTAAATGTAATTTTAAAAAAAAGGTATAATATCTCTATGTACAACTATTACTATGCTATGTGATCAGAAGGATCAGATGGTGCTATTAGTGAATATTTTGATCAAAGATTCTATGACAAAATGCTAATCCAAACAGAGAAAAATGCAGGGAAAAATTAAATTCTAATTTAATATAGGATTCTTGGTGCCTTGGTACCAGGATCCCCAAATTATTACCCTGAAATAATCTTAAAACATTAAACCAAAAATATTCCCTAAGCTCATCTTAAATCCAAACATATTTTCGTTAGTAAATAACACTTTCTTTTAACATCATGTTATTTTAGGAATTGTGCATGAAGTCTTAAAACATCTAGTCAAATTGATCAAAACAACTCAGAAGATTATGATAAGTGGTCAGTGATTTAATGTTATTTGAGAGGAATAATGTTGATAAAAGAAAGTGAAAAAAAAGATTGTATGATATGAAGGATATAGCTATTTCACTGAATTTAAACAATCTTATAAATTAATACATGTCAAATTTGTTCCCCATGAATATATTCTACTATGTACGTTATCAATAATAACCATAAAATAATGAAATTATTTTTAAAATGGCTACTTATACTGTAATAATGATTAAAAGTTTGTCATCAGAATGTTACTTCATACTGAATATGTTAAAATTAAATCAATGACAATATTAAAAATTGATTTTTTTTTCATCTAAGCCTCTGTCCCAGCTAGACCTTTGGAGGGCCTTCAGAAAGCCTCTCGTGTCTTGAAGACTGACACACACACGCACATATGGAACGCTTGTGGCTTTCTTTTCATCTCAACTGGATATCAGCAGAGGGGACTTGCCAGATAAATTGGAGGTCTCTGGCACAGAGTCCGCCAGCATTTGGGTGTGCCAGAACTGTAAAATACTGAAATGTTTGTCCATGCCTGTAGGCTGAGGGTGAGGGCCAGTGTATTGTGAGTCTCAGTCCCAGCTAGACCTTTTGGAGGGCCTTTGGAGGGTCTCTCGTGTCATGAAGAGGGACACACATGCACATGGAAGGTTCGGGGATCTTGTGGCTTTCTTTTCGTCCCAAATGGGTATCAGCCGAGGGGACTTGCCAGATGAATGGGGGATCTCTGGCGCAGAATCAGCCAGCATTTGGGTGTGCCAGAACTATAAAATACCGAAGAGCCTTTGGGCCTGCCGCCCTCAGGCTTGTTTTTAATTGTTTTTTGTGAAACATTCTTCTAGGTCCTATAGCCCATCTGTTCACTTGCTGTACAGCGGTAACTCGAGGTTGCTGTGAAGCTGAACACTGTGACACTGATGTGTTAAATGTTATAATCATTACCCATGGTGGACAGTGTTTGGTGGAGCTCCCCGATTAAAACAAGCTTAGGAGCAGGAGTGGCGTCCACTTTCAAAATAGCTTGCCTCGGGAAACCCTATGAACCTGGAGAAAGGATGAAAGTTATACAAATGTTCAGGTCTTCCGTTCATAGGGTTGCTATGAGTCACCTAAGACTCGATGGCACTTAATAACACAACAACATCTATACATATGTTGCCTTATCCTTTCCATGCTATTTCATTCCAAAGCTGGAAAGGAAGAAGGTTTTGACATAAGAAAGTGTAAGTCCTCTTGTCCTCTTGTTTTCTTTCCTTCCTCATTAGTACTTCTCTGAGTCTCTTTCCATATAAACTGACAATTACATTTTCATCTCCTTGAAGAAGGATTGGGATTGTATTATGCCAGTAGACCAATTTTGATCGTACTGCACCAAGTCTTCCTGTCAGCAAGATTTATTCTTCCATTTATGTGGTGGTCATTTGTAGTAGCATTTTCTATTTTCTCTGTATAAGCTTCTTGGATTTCTGTTTAGTTTTAATCCATTTATGTCTGTGTCTTGTAGTAGGGTTATGTAGTTTTCTTTGTCTAGGCTTTTTGGATCTCTGGGAAGTTTTATTTCTTAATGTTTCATCTTTTGTGTGGCTATTGTAAAGGACACTATGGTCCTTACTTCCTCTTTAAATTTTCTTTGTTGTTATAGAAAAATACAACTGATTTTTTGTCTGTTGCTCTCAGACCCTGCTACATATTGTTGAGTTTTTCGACTAAATATAGTCATTTTCTTGCAGAACTATTGTGTTTTTCTATATACAGGTCATGCCATCTGCAAAGATGTACTTTTACTCTCTCTTTGTTATGTGGATGCCTTTTGTTTTCTTGTTATATGGTCAAGCTGTTCTTTGGAACAATCTGCAAAGATCTCTTATGTTGTCATTTCGTTTTTCACTGTAGCTTCTTGTTGTTCTTGTGCACCTTTTGGCTATGATGTATATTTTGTTGTTTTCTTCTTGTGATATATTTCTTATGACATATTTTGGTTTTCCTTTTCTTGCTGCTATCTTTTGAATGAGATTTATGTTTGTTTGGATTTGGGGTTTTGTTACCTTCTTTATGTATGACTCCCATAGTTCATCTAGTAATTAATGTGAAATTGAGTTGGAATAAACCCATAGCTGACACTCCAGTGGGTTTTCAGAAGCAGTACCATAGTTCATCTAGTAATTAATGTGAAATTAAGTTGGAATAAACCCATAGCTGACACTCCAGTGGGTTTTCAGAAGCAGTAAATTGCATGGGAAGGGGGTTGCCAATCTCTCTCCTGCAGAGAAGTTGTTGGATTCGAACCACATATTTTTGCATCAGCAGAATAATTCCTAAATATGAAGCCACCATGGCTCCTTTTCAGAGTGAGTAAGCATATCCAAACATAACAAAAAGTACTTGTTATACACCCAGACCTTTAAATATATCACCAGCTATCCCACACAACTATCCTACTTGACTTGGCTTTCACTACCTCTTAATCTCTCCTGACATCTTTGAAGCTCTCAGAGGCTAAAGTCCTCTTAGTTTCCTTCTATACTTCTCAGGTGCAATGTTAATATTTAGTGTATCAAATATATTTCTGATGATCCGACATAATCTACTGATGAACATCTAGGGATTTTCATATTAGAAAATTTGAATAAATATTATTTTTATCACCAAGGCTATATATTCTGACTACTAATGTTTTAGAATTCTAATTAGAATTTTGAATTCTAATCACAATTTTTTATTAATGTTACTTAAATGCACACTCAATCAATTTTGGACAACAGATATTGGTAGAAATCTTCAGTCTCTTCAACTTTAGCATCAGTGTTTCATGTATACATGTAGAGAAAATTCCTAGATTCATATGGCTAAGATCCTATAACTGACAGAATTCTTTCCAGGCTAGATCTTCAAATGTTCTTTTTTTTTTT
>NW_006399916.1:1267726-1270879 GCF_000299155.1 Elephantulus edwardii
TAATCCACTCTACAACCCTCATTGCATACTCTTCAATATCTTATTCCATGCGTAGTATATCACATGATTGTCTGAGTCACAATATCCAGTATCAGTACATGTCAATTCTTTAATACTCTGCTGCTGTTATGTGGTTTAAAGCCAAGTAAGACGCATAGCAAACCTATGACCAGAAGTTCTGAACTTTTTTCCTATCCTGTGCCAACCTCACAATCTCTGACACATTTGAGCTCATTGCTGGGGTCACTGTTTCTGTCCATCTTGTTAAGGGTCTTCCTCTCTTTCACCTACCCTCCACTTTTACGAGCATGATGTCCCTTTCATGGGAATAGTTCCTTCTAACAACATGCCAAAGGTATATGTGATGAAATTTTGTCATCTTTGTCCCCAAGGAGCATTCTAGCTGTACGTTCTCCAAGATATACGTGTTTGGGTTTTTGGCAGTCCATGGGATATTCAGTACTCTTCTCCACAGCTTAAAGTCAACTTTCTCCTGTGGAATTACTGGTGGATCTGAACCACATGCCTTTGGTTGGCAGCATTATTCAGTATCACTAAGCTATCAGACCTCCTTGTTGTTGTTGTTGTTAAGTGCCGTCAAGTCGTAGGCCACTCATAACCACCCTATGAACTAAAGTCCTCGACACTTGTGTGAGTGACTTTCATCCTTTCTCCAGGTTCATAGGCAGCATTATTCAGAAACACTAAGCTACCAGACCTCCCTAGGATATTGACGTTTATAATTTTTTATAAATTTCATTTTTTTTCTGGTTTCATATGCAGTGCATCCATATTCTAAGTATTAATGGATGTCTATAGTTGTTTCACCTCATTTTGTGTCATTCCACGGCAACAAAGGATTGTCTTTCAATAGCTAAAATAATTATTGCATCCACATCATAAAGGCAGATTCTACTTTGGGGATATTGCTCTTACCCAGTGTTTCTTTGAAATGCCTCCCACCCAAAAGCACAGATATTGAGACAAAAGTCTACTGGTATTCATAGGATTTTTAAGAACTTATTTCAGAAGTTGATGGGCAATTTTGCATTTTTGTCTGTTTTAGTATGAAACCTCTACTGAAACCTGTTCTTCACCAGTGATCCTCCTGGTGTTTAAAATGTCAGGGACACAGCTTCCAGCATCATATCACCATGGAAGCAACCACAGCATGGCAATCTTACAGATGAGTGGGAGATTCAAAAGAAATGAGTACTGAATTCTCTAAACAATATACAGTTAATGTTAGCTTATGTGTTAACTTTACTGATCTAAGTAAGGAAAGACAAGTCTAGTAAATTGTAAATAAGAAACTAGAATTTCTAAGCAGGAAGATATTTTTAGAAAATTCTTTATACAATTTTTGAAAGATTATACTGTGTGCTATTTTTTATGCTCTTTTGATAATACGTTGATTAATATGCTTCACTAGACCCTGGCACTCTGCCAGTAACAACTCGAGGACATTAGGCAAATAGTGGACTTTCCAGGAATATAAATCCTCATAGGTCTATAGACTTCTCTGCATTAGAGAAATTGCTCCTTATTTTGGATCCCACAAGAGGTCTCTGGATTTAGATCTAAGAAGCCATTGCACTAGGGACATCATAGCCAATGTCAGATAAGTCTTGGCTGAGAGCAGAGAGTACCAGAGAAATGTCTGTTTCATTGGCTATGCAAAGGCATTTGACTGTGTAGACCATAAGAAATTGTGATTAAAGTTGAAAAGAATAGGAATCCCAGAACATCTGATGGTGCTCACGAGAAAACTATACTCTGACCAGGAAGTGATCGTCAGAACAGAGGAAAAAAAACACTGCATCGTTCAAATTCATGAAAGGAGTGTGTCAGGGATTTGGCCTGCCTTCATACCTTTTTAATCTATATATGGAATAGATAATTAAGAAGACTGGGCTTTATAAGGAGGAATATGGTATCAGGATTGGAGAAATACTCATCATAACCTGTGTTAAATAGGTGACACAATCTTGCTTGATGAAATTAAGAGAGCCTGAAGCTTTCTCTACAGAAGATCAAGGACTGTAGTCTTCAATTGGATTGAAGTTCAATATCAAGAAAACAAAATTCTCACCAATGGGCAAATTGGCAGCACCAGGATATATGGAGAAGAAATTGTTAACAATTTCAGATAACTTAAGTCCACAATCAATACTCCTTGCACTAGTAGTCATGAAATAAAAGAAAAAAATTAAAAAAGTTTTAAAACCCAAAAACAAATGAATTGCAATAGGAAAATCTGCTGTCAGGGACCTGTCCTGAGTGCTAAAGAGCAACAGTGCTACTCTAGAGATCAAGTTGCACATGAAACAGGCCTTAGTCTCTACAATTACCTCCTATGCATGAAAGAGCTGAACAATGACTAAGGATGACAGAAGAAGAATCAATGGCTTGGAGCTGTGCTGGAAAAATGTAATAAGCATACTAACTGCCAAGAGAACAGGTCTTTTCTAGAGTGAGTGAAATCAAGTTGCTCCTTGGCGAGAAGGATTTTGAGATTCCATCTCACAAATTTTGGGCATGTTTCCAGAAGGGACCAGTCCTTGGAGAAGGACCTCATGCCTATAAAAAGGGAGGGGTAGTGCAAAAAAGAAAGACCCTGGAGGAGATGGATTGACACAGTAACTGAGGTAACAGTAGTAGGTGTGTCAGAGAGTGCGAGATTGTCTCAGGATAGGACAGGATTGAGAATTGTTGTACAAAGGGTTACTATGAGTCATTCCTGATTCAATGATACATAACAACAACAGCAGAGCACACAAAAACAAATACAATATTATTTAAAAGGCCTCCTTAACTTTATTTTTTATTGATATTTTGAGGAAAGTTTACAGAAAACTTGGCTTTCCATTTATTGTTGCCCATTTTCCTTCATTCCCCAGTTAGCTATTCTCCTTACAAAAATTTTTTCAGTGTTGCACAGTTTCCTCCCTCCCACCCCAGCCCCCAGCCCACTTGGCTATGCATCTCTTATTCTGGATTGTTGTCATGCAAATAATATCTAACCATATATTACTTTTAAACAGTTCTTTCCTTCATCTGTTTCAATGCAGGAATAATTATTTATCACCTCTAAATATCTGAAAATTGCACTGGAGCACAAAGAAGCCAAAGCACAGGGAAGAATTCAAGATA
>NW_006399916.1:1272629-1278476 GCF_000299155.1 Elephantulus edwardii
TGGCACAGGACAGAGCGGAGTTTAGGGCTGTTGTACATAGGGTCGCTATGAGTCGCAGGCGACTCGACGGCACATAACAACAACAACAACAACAACATTCTTAATATCCCCCAACACCCATGTCTGTCCTGTATTATAACAGTGACATCCTGCAGTATCTGTCCTTTTGTGTCTGAGATGTTTGACTCAATATAATGTCCTTCCGGGTGACCCATTTTGTATAATATTTTATTTGTTCCTTGGTTTTCAGTGCTGTATTCTAGTATTCCTGAATTGTGTAACTATATCACAGCTTCTCTATTCATCTGTTTTGTTGATGGGCAAATAAATATTGCACTGGGAAAGTCAGCAATTAGGGACCTCTCAAAATTTTTGAGTATTGATGTCAATTTGAACACTAAATTATGCCTAATTTAAGCCATGGTCTTTCTGATCATTTGCTATGCATTTGAGAGCTAGAAAATCAAGAAGGATAATAGAAGAATAATTGATGCCTTGAGCTGTGGTGTTGGAGAAGAGGATGAACATCCCATGGAATGCTAAAAAATCAAAGATATTTATCTTGCAGAGGGTGTGTGCTCTTTGAAGGCAAAGATGATGAGGCTTTGCCTCACATACTTTGGCCATGTTTTTAGTTCCTTGGAGCGCAACATGATGCTCAGAAATGTAGAGAGTAGGTGAAGGAAAGAAAGACTTTTGACCAGGTGGATTGACACTGAGAATGACTCAACGGATTCTAATGTGTCAGAAAGTTTGAGAATGGCACAGGACAGGGCAGGGTTCAGATCTGTTGTTTTAAGCTAGCTATGGGTTGTACTTGACTTGATAGCACCTAAAAACAACAATAACAATAGGTATAAGGAATATAGTCTTATAATAAAAGGTCCTAACATTTTGATCAAAGTTCAAACCCAAATTAGAAAACACTTTTTCAAGAGTAGCGATTGAATATATTCACTTATAATATTTTGACTGTGATACAAATTTGTAGGAGGATCAACAGATGATTTTGAATCATTCAAACCTGGGTCCAAAATCTGTCCTCTCATTTGGTAGTTCCATATAGATGTGGTAAGCATGTATTTTCTGTGATTGCAACATAGTTGACTTGTGACATTTAAGACTTCATATTTTTACAATGAACAACTGACAGGTATTTTCCAATGCTATAGCTCTTTGCAGCATTTTATCACCTTGAATTTGTAGCTAAACAAATTAAAGTGAAGAATTGTTGTTGTTGTTATGTGCCATGAAGTTACCTGTGACCCATTGTGACCCTATGTACAGCAGCTCTGAACCCTGCCCTGTCCTGAGCCAGTCTCACTAATTCTGCTACACCAACCCCCATAACCCCAGTAAGTGTATCGATCCATCTCATCCAGGGTCTTCCCCGTTTGTGCTGTCTCTCTACCTGTCTGAGCACAACTTCCTTCTCCGAGGACCAGTCACTCCAGACCATGTGCTCCAAGTATGTGAAATGGAGCCTCAAAATACTAGCTTCCAGGAAAAAGTTGGTTTCATCCTCTCCATGACAGACCTATTTATTTTCTTTGCAGTTTGAGGTATATTCAAGACTCTTCTCCAGCACCACAATTTCAAAGCACTGATTCTTCTTCTGCCATCCTTAATCATTGTCCAACTCTCTAATGCATAATAGGCAATTGCTAAAATCATGGCGCAGATTAGGCATACTTTAGTCACTAGACTGACATTGCTTTTCAGTACTCTGAAGAAGTCTCTGTCAGCAGATTTTCTCGCCTTTGATTTCCTGACTGCTGGTGCTAAGAGTGTTGATTGTGGGGCCAAGCAAGCTGTAATTGTTAACAACCTCAATCTCTTCACCATCAATCATGGTGGTGCAAATTGGCCCAGTGACAAGAATACCATCAAGATATTTTTTAATTAATTAATGAGACTAGTGAGTACATTTGAGAAGTGTAAATAGTAAAACTGATACTTTATTAAAAATTTAATCCTAAAAAAAAAACCATGGGAAAGAAAATATAAAAATAAGACCTTACTATACTTCATTATTTCCCTGGGGAAATAAATTAAAAAGAAAAATATATTAAATTTCCTTAACTATTAGTTCTGAATTACAAGGACTTATAGTCAAATATTTAGAACTAATCTCAGTTTCTGGTTATACATTCCATGGTGAGTTTGAAAACTATGTATAAATAAATCTATGTTGTTGTTGTTATTATGTGCCGTCGAGTCGCTTGCAACTCATAGCGATCCTATGTACAACAGCCCTAAACTCTGCTCTATCCTGTGCCAATCGCATTGCTTCCAACACACCCATCCCGATTACCCCATCCACTGAATCAATCCACCTCATAGAGGGTCTTCCCCTCCTGAGCTGTCCCTCCACCCTCCCAAGCATGATGTCCCTCTCCAAGGACCTGTCCCTCCTTACAACATGTCCAAAGTATGTCAGACGAAGCCCCAGAATCCTTGCCTCCAAGGAGTAGCCTGGTTTAACCCTCTCTAGGATGAACTGTTTGTTTTCTTGGCAGTCAATGGTACATTCAATACTCTTCTCCAGCACCACAGATCAAAGGCATCAATTCTTCTATCCTTGCTAGTCATTGTCCAACTCTCTGATGCATAACAAGTGATTGCAAAGACTATAACCTGTATCAGATGCACCTTAGTCCCCAGAGTGACACCATTGCTCTTCAGTACCCTGTAGAGGTCCCTAACAGCAGACTTTCCCTGACTACTGGTGCCAAGAGTGTTGACCATGGAGCTAAGCAGACTAAAGTTGTTAACAATCTCAATCTCTTCACTATCCATCCTGATGCTGCCAAAAATCTATTTTAGGATATCTTAAAACCATATCACCACCAATTTATTTCTTAAATCTCTTGTTGTTGTTGTTGACTGCCTTCAAGTTGAGCACGACTCATAGTGACCCTAGAAACAAAAGGCCTGAAGCTTTGCTGTCACTATGGATATTTATCAAAGTTCATAGTGTTTCAAGAGCCATGTTATTTAGGAAGTGGATACCACTCCTGCTTCCAAGCCTGTCATAGTATGTTATTGTTTTTAAGTGCCATTGAGTAGCCTGCGTTGTATAGCGACCCTATGTACAGCAGCTCTGAAACCTTCCCTGTCCTGAGCAAGTCTGACTAATTTTGACACACCAACCCTCCATTGCCCCAGTTATTGTATCAATCCATCTCATCTGGGGTCTCCCTCTCCTGTGTTATCCATCCATTCTTCCGAGCATGATGTCCTTTTCCAAGGACCGATCTCTCCTGGCCACGTGCCCAAAGTAAGTGAGGCAGAGCTTCAAAATTCCAGCCTCTAAGGAGAGACTAGTTCTCATCCACTTCTAGACTAGACAGACCTATTTGTTTTCTGGGCAGTCCATGGTATGTTCAAGACTTCTCCAGCACCACAACGTGAAGGCATCTATTCTTCTTCTGTCATCCTTAGTCATTGTCCAATTTTCTGAAACAGAGACCTGTCCAGACCTTGGAATTAACACATTGTTTCAGCAATGAAAACAGAGGCAGTAAGTCACAGAATTTAGCAGAAGCTCTGTGGCCAGGATCTTCCCTCAGTACATTCTCAAGCAAAAATCTTTCTTTGAAGTTGGTACATGAACTTTGGATTTACATCTTCCTAAACAAGAGATAAACAAGAGCATAAGAAATGAGTAGCAATTTGTAATGCAAAGCATCAGAGAAGTGACTGATGATCATATTGAGAGGTGTCTGGGGAAGGGAGGGCTTGACCAGGTAGCCAGGTGTGCAAGAAATGTGGAGGTAACAGGGAAAGGGTAGAGAAAAGTAACATGTGCTTGAGGTGAGTGGGCAGTGAATCTATTGTTTAACTGTAAGGGAAGTGTCTTTCATCCACTAAGTAAAAATACCTGTCTGTCGGATATTTTTCTAACAGTGAATATCCAAATTAAGACTGACGAGGAAGAAGGATTGGCCATGCACTTCTGAAATACAATTGGCCTTTGAAAACCCTCTGTACAGCAGAGAATACTTAACAGATATGGTAACTGAAGGTGAGCCTTCAAATTTGGAAACACAAAGGAAAAGAAATAGTTTCAAGAAGAAATTAACAATTGGTATGTGGAATGTGAGAAGAATGAATATAGGAAAACTAGACATTGTAAAGAAAGAAATAGGAACCATAAGTATAAATTTATTAAAGGAAGAAATAGAAAATAAATACATTGCCCATTTCTTTATCAGTTACTAGTTATAATTTTTTTATTCTACTGATTATTCCAAATTTCATTTTTATCCCTATGTCTTCTCTATTGTCATTCTGTTTTAGAAAAATCTGTTTGGGGAAATAACTAATGTATGAAAAATTTCCTTATTCTATTTCTTCAATTAAGATCACATGTATGTAGTTAGGACGCTTCAAAGTAAAAAACATGTTTTTTTAAACTGAAATATGTAAGTATGAAATTTTGATAATTGAAATAGATAATATAATGCATAATTATTAGCTGATTTTATTTCAAAAATATATGCTATTGGGATCAATTTATAAATTATAAAATACATTGCTAATTAGATGACAACATGTGTACTGAAAATGAGGATATGAAAGAATACATATTGTTTTAGGTATGAGGTAGTGAAGGGCCTGAAACTCACTTAGAGAAAGTCTCCTCCATTTGACAATTCCTGCAACTATGGAGCCATCCCAAGGACCAAAGAGGAGAATAGAAATTGAAATGATGAGCACAGGGGGAGAGACAATTTTCTTAGCTGACACACTGAAGAGATAAAGAGAAAGCTACATTCAAAGCCCCATAGAAAATAATTGCTTAAGTTAGCACACCTGGTCTGTTGCTACTCCAGAGGCAAAGCAGGACAATAGACTTTGGGATAGAAGGTATCATTAGATGGTACACTTTTCCCCAGAGCCAGGACTTTCAGATCTGTCATAGAGAAGGGCCAGAAACTTCCCTGGAGAAAGGCTCCTCTGTTTGGGGATCCTTGATGCAGCTGCTGGCCCATCACTGGGACCAAAAAGAACAGTACAGTGAGTTTGGGACAGAGAACTACAAGCAGAGAAGAGATACACATTCTCAGCTGGCACACTGAGGTGCTAGAGAGAGCACTGCCTTCAAAGCCCCCTGGAAAGAAACTGCTTAAGAGGATCATCTGGTCTCCCTCCAATCTGCCACCCCACAGACAAACGAGGACAATAGAGTTAGGAAGAGGGGATTTTGATAATGTAAGATACCTGAAGAGCTATAGTGCAGACCAGAGAGAACCTGAAGAACTTTAGGAAATGCAAACTTTCCCAAAAATTACTTATAATAGAGTAAGTAACCAACTCCTAAGCTGAACATTTTAGGTGGGCAACAAATCAATAATATCATAAAGATAAGAACTATCAAAACATATATGAGATATTATCTCATCCCAGTAAGAGTAGCAAAATTAAACAGAACAGCAAACATCAACTGCTGGAGAGGTTGTAGAGAAACTGGAACCTAAATTGGTGCAACCACTATGAAAGGCTGTATGGCATTTTCTCAAAAAGTTGCAAATAGAAATACCGTTTGGCCCAACATTACCACTACTGGGGTTATACCCTAAAGAATCATTAACCACCACCCAAGCAGGTATATGCACACCCATGTTTATTGTGGCTTTGTTTGCAATAGCAAAGAGCTTGAAACAACCTAAGTGTCCATCAACAAACTAATGGATACAAAAGCTCTGGTATATCACACAATGGAACACTATGCAGCTTTGAAAAACAAGGAACTCATGAAATATTATGAAAAATGGATGACCCTGGAGGACATTATACTGAGTGAAAAATTTCAGTCACAAAAGGACAAATATAAAATATAAA
>NW_006399916.1:1278576-1279235 GCF_000299155.1 Elephantulus edwardii
AATAAATTATAAAATGTAAAATAAAAGAAGTTCTGATTTCTCAGCAGCAACCATGCAAGCAAGAAGACAATGAGATGGCACATAAAGAACATTTAAAGAAACAATTGCCAGATGAGGATCCTGTATTCATCAAAGCTGTCCATCAAATAATAAGGAGAAATTAGAAAAGAAGGAACCAAAAGAATTTGTGAAAACAAGACCAGCTCTACAAGGAATTTTAAGGGAAATTCTTCACACATAGGCACCAAAAGAAAATGGATGGATCAGAGTAACCAGAAACAATAGAAAAAGAAACACAGCAAAATGGCAATCATAAAATCTGACCTGTCAAGAAACACATTTAGTGTGATTAGAATAAGTGCACCAGTTAAAAGAGTAGCAGAATGGATAAAACCCCAAAATCTATCCCAGGACATTTGAATGTGCTTATATGAAATCTATACTTGGACCAAGAGGCAGTCGTCAGAACAGAGCAAGGAGATACTACATGGTCCAAAATCAAGAAGGGGGTTCATCAGGGATGTATTTTGTCTCCATACCTTTTCAATCTGTATACAGAACAGACCATCCAAGACTTGGATAGAAAAGACAATTTTCAAGTTTATTTGCAGAGGAAATAAATCTCAAATAAAGCAAAAATAAAAAGGGAAAATAAAAAT
>NW_006399916.1:1280375-1295233 GCF_000299155.1 Elephantulus edwardii
ACGATTAAATGTTCTGGGATTAAATGTTCTATGGTCAATGATGGGCTAATGGAGAAGAATTGAGAACTCAGAAATTAACCCATCTATCTATGGCCAACTGATATTTCACAAGGAAATAAAACCTATTAAATAAGGGAAGGACATCCTCTTCAACAAATGGTCCTGACAAAACTGGTCTGCTTCCTGCAGAAACCTGAAGCAGGATCCATATAAACAGAAATCAATTAAAGGTGTATCAGAGACCTAGAGGTAAATAGCATAAGATCATGAAAGACAAAAGGGGACCAAACATAGAAGACCTAGCTTATGGTATAAAAAGGCTGACCATTATAGCTAGAAATAAACAACCTGGAAAGAATAAAAGTGATGAATTTGACTTTGTAAATATTAAATCCCTATGTACATCAAAATCTTTGCCAATACAGTGAAAAGAAAACCTACTGACTAGGGACAAACATCTGACAATACCATTCCAGACAAGGGTTTCATAACAAGCTTACAAAATTCTACAGGGACTCCACAGAAAAATACTGATAACCCAATTCAAATTGAACAAAACACATGAAAAGCCTTTCAAAGAGGAAGACATTTAAATGACCAAATACATATTCAAAATTTACCAAAATCAATAGCAATAAGAGAGATGAAAATCAAGACCACAATGAGATACCATCTCACCGCTGTGGCAGTGGAAAAATTTAACAGGACTGCAAGCAACAAATGTTGGAGAGGATTTGGAGAGATAGGAACTCTCATACACTGCTGATGCAACTCTAGAATGGCACAACCACTCTTGAAAACAGTTTGACATTTCCTCAAAAAGCTGAACATAGTAATTCCATATGACCCAGCTATGGATTGTAGTCTTCAATATGGATTGAAGCTAATATGGATTGAAGCTCAATATCAAGAATGCAAAGATTCTCACCATTGCTGCATTTGACAGCACTATGATGGATGGAGAAGGGAATGAGATTGTTAATAGTTACAACTTTCTCTGTTCCTCAATCAACGCTTTCATCACAGATAAACCTGCTGTCAGGGACTGTTCTAAAGCACTGAGAAGCAACAATTTCAATCCAGAGACTTAGGTGGGCCTGATCCAGTCCATGATCTTCACAATTACTTGCTATGAATCAGAGAGCTGAACAATGACTAGGAAGGACAGAGGAAGAATTGATGCCTTTGAGTTCTGGTGCTGGAGAGGAGTATTGAACATACAAGACTACCAATAAATAAAATAGGTCTGTCTTGGAGAGGATGAAACCAAGTCTCTCTTGGAGGTAAGGATTTTGAAGCTCCATCTTACATACTTTGGGCACATGGCCTGGAAGGACTAACTTTGTAGAAGGACATCATGCTTGTAAGGTTGGAGGGACAATGCAGAAGAAAAAGACCCTAGATGAGACGGATTGATACAGTAACTAGGGAAATGGGGGTAGGTATATCGGAGTCAGTAAGAATGCTCAGGACAGAACAGGCTTCAGAGCTATTTTACTTAGAGTTGCTACGAGTGGCAGGCAACTTGATGGCACACAACAACAATAACAATATATTTCAAGGAAATTAGAACTGAGACACAAATGGAGATTTATACACCAATAGTCATAGATCTCAACAACATGGAAACAGGCCAAATGTCTGTCCAAACATAATTGAACAGATTGAAAATTGCTCTATGTTTACACACTAAAATACTACACAGCAGTCAGGAGCAACAATTTAAAAAAACACATAGCTTGGGAGACACTGGAGAGCATTATTTTAGATGAACTAAGTTTCATATGAGCAAATATTGCATAATACCATTATTGTAAAAATAAAAGGATAACTAGTAAAAAATGCTCAAAGGGGAAGGATTGGAAGTAAGGGGTGAGGATGGGAAGGAGGAAAATCATAGAGTCATATAATTTAGTGAATGTGAATGTTGCACACAGGGTAGAGGAAAGGGATAAAGGAACTGGTAAAGGTCTGGAGGGACCTATAAAGGCAGGGTAATGGTGAGCATATTCCAATGGTGATTGATTTTATAAAACAGAATGTTATGGTTGTCTGAAACACAATGTGAATGAAAGTAAGTGTGCAGCACAAAGTCTATTTTCTATGCAAACCAATATAAAATATTTTTTAAAAATATTATATATGGTAAAGAGTGGTGTGCACAAAGAGTGAGTAAGACAGCTGGAATTTGAGTGAGAACTGTTATTAAAACAGTTAGTTTGGGAGCCATGGACCTTGGTGGTGAGCAGTGAGCCTTTGCAGGGTGCAGCAAGCCTCAGTGGAGCCAACCCATCAGGAGCAAGCAGGCCAGAGGGAATCTGAGTGAGTTACTAAAGGATGTGTGTGTGCGTGTGTGTGTGTGTGTGTGTGTGTGTGTGTGAGAGAGAGAGAGCACTGCTGATTGCTGGACCAAGTGGGACCTTCACCTTAAGCAGGAGAGAGTGGGACACCTTCACCTTAAGCAAGAGGGAGTGGGACAGCTGGGGCTTGACTAGCATGGCAGATTCAGTTCTCAAGAGGAAAACTAAAGTTTTCTGGTTTTCCATTCAGGTTCCCTCACATGCCCTCTCCGGACCTCTTCTGAAGCTGTGCAATCAGATCAAGAACCAGACATTGCCTCAGGCATTAAAAACTCTACCACAGCAATGCCATGAAAGAAGCAGGCTAAATTGCATCCTACACAAGCCCAAAGCAAGATATTACCCCTCAAAGTGACATAATGTCAATGGATATCCGGAAGCCAGAAAGTCTGATGGAACTTTCCTACACAAAATTTAAAAGAACAATGACTGAATATTTTTAATGGGTGAAAGACAAACTTTACAGGACTCTGCAAGCAAAAAGTAGGAGTAGCTAAAAAGAACCTGAACAAACCAACAATTCAAAACAATGCAGATAAAACAAGGAATTAGAGGCTCTGGAAAAGAAACAACAAAAAACAACAAACTAAAACAAACAAAAAAAAACAAAAAAACACCAAAAAACAAACAAACAAAAACCACAAGAAACTGAAATCCAAAATATGAGGTCCAATATTTCAGATTCTGTCAACATGAGGGAAGGACATATGAACAGAATTACAGAGATGGAGCACAGAACCAGTGAAACAAAAGTTTGAATTGTCACCACTGATATGCTAGAACAAAAAGCAAACTCCAAAAGGAAGAAAACATAAGAATAATGTGGGACACTGTCAAGAGAAATAATATGTATATAATCAGAATCCCAAAACAGGAAGAAGGAAGTAAAGGCACCAAAAACCTTTTGGAAGAATTACTAGAAGAAAACTTTCTAGGCATAATGATGAATGAGAGAATATATATTCAAGAAACTGAGAGAACACCGTATAGAACTGACCCCAAAGAAAAACACCAAGGCATATCATAGCCACATTTGCCAGAAAAAAAGATAAGGAGAGAATTCTGAAAGCAGTAGATAAGATTAAGTGCCAATTTCTCAGCAGAAACCATGCAAGCAAGAAGGCAGTGGAGTGAAATATATCAGACACTCAAAGAACCTAACTGTCAACCAAGAATACTGTACCCGGAAAAGTTGTCCATCAAATATTACGGAGAGTTCAAGATATTCCCAGAAAAACAGACCCTAAGGGATTTTATTAAAACAAGACAAGTGTTTTAGGAAACACTGAGAGACATCCTTCTTATAAAGGTGCCACAGAAAGCAGGCTGGACCAAAGTAACTAGCAACAACACCAAAAACAGCTTAACAAAAAGATAACAATAAAACCTTGCCTCTCAATAACCATACTGAATGTGAATGGTTAAAATGCACCACTGAAGAGAAAAAGAGTAGCAGATTGGATAAAAAACCAAAATCCATCAATATTTTGCCTATGGGGGGACACGCCTGAAAAATGAAGATAAAGAAAGACTAAAAATAAAAGAGCTGTAAAATTATACCAAGTAAATGGAAACCAGAAAAAAAGCAAGAGTAGTGATATTAATCTCTGATAAAAGAAATTTCAGTGCAAAAGCTATCACAAAGGACAAGAAAGGTCACTACATAATGCTAAAAGGGTCAATAGAACAAGAAGAGATAACAATAATAAATATCTATGGAAGAAATCTGGAGGAAAATCACCTGGCCAACTGACTGGAAGAAATCTATATTTGGTCCCATTCCAAAGAAATGTGACCTGACAGAGTGCGGAAATTATAAAAAAAATATCATTAATATCACATGCAAGCAAGATTCTGCTGAAAATTGTCCAAAAACAACTGGAGCAACATGTCAACAGAGAACTACCATATGTGCAGGCTGGGTTTAGAAGAGGCCATGGTGCTAGGGATATTATAGATAATAATTGAATTCAATCTTAGTTGAATCTTGGCAGAAAGCAGAGAGTACCAGAGAAATGTCTATCTGTGTTTCATTGACTATGTGAAGGCACATTGACTGTGTGAAACACAACAAGCTATGGCTGACTCTGAGAAGAATGGGAAACTGAGATTATTTGTTTGTGCTTATTCAAAACCTATACTTGAACCAAAAGGCATTCATCAGAACAGCAAGGAGACACTGTATAGTTAAAAATCGGGAAGGGTGTCCACAAGGATGTATTCTGTCTCCAATCCTTTTAAATCTGAATGCAGAACAGATCATCTGGGATGCTGGGCTGTACAAGGAGGAATGTGGTGTCAGGACTGGTGGAAGTTTCATCAAGAACCTGTGTTATGTAGATGCCACAACCCTGCTTATTGAAACTGAGGAGGACCTGAGGTGCTTGCTGTAGAAGGTCAATGACTGCAACTTTCAATATGGATTGAAGCTCAACATCAAGAAAACAAAGATTCTCACCACTGGGCCAATTGGTAGCATAGTATGGATGGTCAAGAGATTGAGATATTTAACAGTTTTAGTTTGCTTGGCTCCACAGTCAACACTCTTGGTACCAGCAGCCAGGATAATCAAGAGACAGATTGATTGCATTAGAAAAGTGAGCTGTCAGGGACCTCTCCAGAGTACTGAAGAGCAACAACATCAAGCTAGATACTAAAGTGCACCTGATCCGTTCCATAGTGTGCTATATTTCGAAGAGCTGGACAGTGACTAGAGATGATAGAAAGAGAATTGGTGCCGTTGTGCTGTGGTGCTGGAGAAGAGTGTTGAATATACCATGGACTCCTAGGAGAACAAAAAGTTTTGTCCTGGAGAGGGTAAAGCCAAGCTGCTCCTTGGAGTCAAGGATTCTATAGCTTTGTCTGACATATTTGGGGCATATTGCAAGGAGGGACCAGTCCTTGGAGAGGGACATCGTGGTTGGGAGAGTGGAGGGACAGTGCAAGAGAGGAAGACCCTTAATGAGATGGATCAATCAAGTGATTAGGTAATGGGAGTAGCTGTGTCAGGGACACTGAGGTTGGCACAAGATAGAGCAGGGCTTAGGGCTCTTGTACATAGGGTCACTATTGTAGTTGGAGACTTCAATACATCACTCTCAAGAAAAGATAGAACTACCAACACGAAACTCAACAAAAATTCTGAAGAATTAAACTACGCAGCAAACCAACTAGATCTCATTGATATTTATAGGCTAATGTACCCCAACAAAGCACAATACACCTTCTTCTCCAATGTTCATTGAGCATTCTCCAGAATAGATCACATTTTAGGTCACAAGGCAAGCATAAATCAATTTAAAAAACATAGGTATAATACAAAGTATCTTCTCAGACCACAATACTACAAAATTAGAAATTTATAATAAGAGGACTACATTTGGAAGATGAACAATACCTTGCTTAAACATGAGTGTGTACTAAAAGAAATATAAAATGAAATTAAAGTTTTTGGAAACAAATGACAATGAAAACACCACTTACAAAAACCTCTAGAAAAATAGCCAAAGAAATAATCAGAGATCAATTTATAGCAGTAAGCAAACATCAAAGGAAGGAAAAAATGTCCATTGACTCTCTATCCCAACAGCTCCAACAAACTAAAAAAGAACAGCAAGAAAACCTGATACCCTCTAAACAAAAATTATAAAAATTAGAGCAGAAATAAATGAAACGGAAAACCTAAAAACACTTGAAACCGTCAACAAAACTAGGAGTTGGTTCTTCGGCACACCACTAGCAAAATTAAAAAAGGAAAAGACACAAATAATCCAAATAATAAATGAAACTTGCAACGTCACAACAGAATCAACTAATTATTAAAAAAGCTAACATTTGAATATTATGATAAACTATACTCAAACAAATATGAAAACGGAGAAATAGACAAGTACTTAGAAATTCACAACCTACCTAAATTGACATAAACCGAAAATGAACACCTGAACAGAACCATTACAAAAGAAGAAATTGAGAATGTAATGAAGCAACTTCCAGCCAAAGAAGCTCTGGACCAGATGGTTTTACAAGTAAATTTTGTCAAACATTCAGAGAAAAACTGTCACCAATTCTTCATAAACGATTTCAGAAAATAGAAAAAGATGGTTTTCTTTCAGACTCATTCTATGAAGCAAACATATCCTTGACACCAAAGTCAAGTAAAGACACCACCAAAATAGAAAGTTATAGGCCAATATCTCATATGAACATAGATCATAGATGTAAAAATCCTGAATAAAATCCTGGCAAATAGAATTCAATAATACATTAAAAAAATTACCAAGTGGGATTCTTAATAGGTATGCAAGGATTGTTCAAAATAGGGGAAAAAAATCAATGTAATTCATCACATTAACAAAGCAAAGAACAAGAACCACATGATCTATCAATTGATACAGAAAAGGCCTTTGACAAAATTCAATACCCTTTCCTCACTAAAACACTCAACAAAATACGATTAGAGGGGAATTTCCTCAACATAGTGAAAAGTTTATATGCAAATCAGAGAGCCAACTTTGTTCTCAATGGAAAGAGACTAAATGCATTCCCTTTGAGAACAGGAACTAGGCAAGGATGCCCACTGTCCTCTCTGCTATTCAGTATTGTATTGGAAGTCATAGCAATAGCAATAAGATAAGAGAAGGAAGGAAGAGGTACCTAAACTGGGAAAGAGGTAGTAAAATTATCTCTACATGCAAATGATATGATAGTATACTTTAAAAAACCCTAAAGATTCAGCAAGAAAACTACTGGACATTGCTGACTAATTCAGCAAAGTGTAAGGATACAAGATAAACATTAAAAAATCAATTGGATTTCTCTACAGTAACAAAGAGAATACAGAGCTGGAGCTAAGAAAAACAATACCTTTCACAATAGCTAATCACAAGATTAAATACTTGGGTGTAAATCTAACCAGAAGCACAAAGGATCTATTCAGAGAAAATTACAAAACATTTCCATAAGAAACAAAGAGAGACCTGGAGAAATGGAAGAAATATCCCTTGCTCATGGATAGGAAGACTCAATATTGTGAAAATCACAATACTATCAAAGGCAATTTACATGTTCAATGCAATTCCAATACAATTACCAGTTCCACTCTTCAACAAGATGGAAAAGGCAATCTCCAAGTTAATTTGGAATGGAAAAAGGCCCCAAATAATCAAAGTACTCCTTAGAAAGAGAAACAAGGTAGGAAGCATCCCATTCCCTGATTTCAAATCCTACTACATTGCTGTTGTGGTCAAGACAGCATGGTACTGGTACAATGAGAAGAAATAGATCGACGGACTAGCATTGAGAACCCAGAAATCAGCCCATCTACCTATGATTAACTGATTTTTGACAAGGAGATGAAATCAGTTAATTAGGGAAACGACAACCTTTTTAATAAATGATGCTGGCAAAATTGGAAAACTCTCTGTAGGAAACTCAAGCAAGATCCACAACTAACTCCATGTTGTTGTTGTTGTTATGTGCTGTCGAGTCGCTTGCAACTCATAGCGACCCTATGTACAACAGCCCTAAACTCGGCTCTGTCCTGTGCCAATCACACTGTCTCTGACACTCCCAACCCAATTATCCCAGTCACTGAATCAATCCACCTCATAGAGGGCCTTCCTCTCGTGCGCTGTCCCTCCACCCTCCCAAGCATGATGTCCCTCTCTAAGGACCGGTTTCTCCTCACAACATGTCCAAAGTATGTTAGACGGAGCCTCAGAATCCTTGCATCCAAGGAGCCACCCGGTTTAACCCTTTCCAGGACAAATCTGTTTGTTTTCCTAGCAGTCCATGGTATTCTCAGTACTCTTCTCCAGCACCACAGCTCAAAGGCATCAATTCTCCTTCTATCCTCTTTGGTCATTGTCCAACTCTCTGATGCATAACAGGTGATTGCGAAGAACCATGGCCTGTATCAGATGCACCTTAGTCTCCAGAGAGACACCATTGCTCTTCAGTACTTTGGAGAGGTCCCTAACAGCAGACTTTCCCATGGCAATGCACCTTTTAATTTCCTGGCTGCTGGTGTCAAGACTGTTGACTATGGAGCCAAGCAAACTAAAGCTGTGTACAATCTCAATCTCTTCACCATCCATCCTGATGCTGCCAATTGGTCCAGTGGTGAGAATCTTTGTCTTCTTGATATTGAGCCTCAATCCATATTGTAGGCTGCAGTCCTTGACCCTCTGCAGCAGGCGCTTCAGGTCCTCTTCAGTTTCAGCAAGCATACACACACACACACACACAAATACTAAAAGAGGATGAAGGACCTAGGACTAAACCCAAGACTATAAACTTCATTAGAGAAAAACTTGAAAGAACTCTTGCTGAAGCAGAGGAGGACCTGAAGTGCTTCCTGCAGAGTCTGAATTTCAAAGTTTAGAGATGTTGCTTTATTTAAACTTGTGTGTCTTGGTCATAGCACAATACTCATACTGTAAAAATATTGGTAGAATGAATACATTTTCCCACAGCTTCTTGTTATCTTCACAAATTACACATTCCCTCCCCCTAAATAACAACGCCAAAAGTAAATTGTGAGTTGTGGTTTTTTTTTAAAGTTTATATAGTAAACTATGAGTGACAAACTGTTGGAAAAAAATTAGGAGAAGCAAACTGTTAGAGCTGGATTTTTCCTTCATTTGTATTTATAACACAAATTTCTTATGTGGTTTAAAGGAAAATATATTAAATTTTAGGTGGAAAATGTGAGTAGAAACGCGATCTTAACTTCTTTTGATGATTTAAAATATTTCCAAAGATTTGTCACACCTACAGATATACACATTTGTTCCTTAATATATCTTTTTGAAAAATCCTATATAAGGCTATCTGATCTTAAATATCACATGTCAGTGTTTTAAGCTTGGGTGAATTGCAAATACTGTTGGGTTGCTAATGATGTAGTCTAATAATGTGTTTGTAACACAGAATAATATACTATTCAAAACCAGCTGTGTAAAGATTATTTAAGTGATTTTGTCTTGAAATGTAATATTTCATAAACATATTGTTTACTGTGTTTTAACCATTAAAATAATTAAATTTTAAATGTGAAATGGATATTATTGGTGGTATTCTGTCAAATGCAAATGTTCTGTTATGTTTAGGAAAGGGGAAAAGAAATTATTTACTCATATAGAGGTAAAGAAACAGTCCTTTGGCTAAAGTTACATAATGAATAGTATACATACAAGATTTGTGTTTCATAGATTTGTAAATTAATATCCTTTACAACTCATTCTATGACCCTGAAATGTCTCTGAGTATTTTAGGTGGTGTATGACTCAAGCATTTTGTCATGCAGCTGCT
Source organism: Elephantulus edwardii (assembly GCF_000299155.1). Lineage (NCBI taxonomy): Eukaryota > Metazoa > Chordata > Mammalia > Macroscelidea > Macroscelididae > Elephantulus > Elephantulus edwardii. The sequence goes on from NW_006399916.1 coordinate 1,290,050, forward strand.
TACACTGTGTTGTTTCTTTCCCATTTTTCAATATATTTCCTATTATAGGACAGGAAAGGAAAGGAACTGTATATTGAGATTGTCCTTGGAGAGCAAGGGTTGTGAAATATGAAAATGAAGGTAGAGAAATGGGAGTCTGTAAAATGTATCTAATGATGTGTATCAAGTCATTACCACTGACTGTAAGTAACAATAATTTACTCTCATAATTTTGAGAGTCAACAATCAGGTTGGGTCTAGTAGTTCGTCTTTTTCTCCCATCTAGGATCATGCTAACAGCTGTAGCTGGCTGTGGTTTTTGCTATTACATGAACTTCTTCCATGTTGTCTTTCAGCAGGTTAAACGGGGTGTTGTGAACAACACTGTTATTGTTGTTGCCATCTTTTGAAAATATTTTGAGAATGTGTCAATATACCAATAAAAACTTATCAAAGTTCCACTACTATTTCCCTTATTTATTTGTCCTTGTCATTTGACCAAAGCTCAAAATGGTGAAGGACTAGACACATGGACGTGGGAAATGAGAGGCATGTGCAGTGTACTACAAGGTTCTTTGCTACTGTTGTTGTGAGCTACTGGCAAGCTACTTCTGACACTTGGAGATCCATGTTTAATGGAAGGAAATGTTTCCTGGGGTAGCACCTTCCCAAAATTGACTGTAGATTGAAATATTGTAATATCTATATAGAGTTTTCATTGGCTAAATTCCAGAAATAGAACACCAGACATTTCTTCATCTGAATGCCTTTTCTTATCCAAAATTTCCACTGAATCAAGTTCAATATCTTAGTAATAATCAAACCTCTACTGACAAAAGAATAGTGATTGCTTTTGTGGTTCTTAGCCCAGAATCAAATCTAGTTATTCCGCAAGGAAAACAAGAATTCCATCACTGACCTATCATTGCCCTGAGTATCCTTATGCCTCTAGGTCAGCACAAATAGATAGGAAAAGAGTAATAAAACAAAATAGAAAAATTACACTGAGATTATTTGCCATAATTAAGCTACACTATGAAAAATTGATGATGAATCTAATATTTCTAAAGAATGCAGCCAAAATTTAAGTAGACAAATTTGTTACTTTATTAAGTTTTTATTTGAAATAAGACCATTAGAAGTCTATACTGTCACATACTCTTGTTGTTGTTATATGTTGTTGAGTTGCCTGAGACTCATAGCGACCCTATGTACAACAGCCCTAAACCCTGCTCTGTTCTGTGTCAATCTCACTGTCTCTGACACACCTACCCCTATTACCCCAATCACTGAATCAGTACACCTCATAGAGGATCTTCCCCTCCTGCGCTGTCCCTCCACCCTCCTAAGCATGATGGTCTCTCCAAGCACTGGTCCCTCCTTGAAACATATCCAACGTATGTCAGATGAAGTGTCAATATTCTTGCCTTCAAGGAGCAGCCTGGTTTAACCCTCTCTAGAATGAAACTGTTTTCTTAGCAATCCATGGTACATTCAATACTCTTCTTCAGCACCACAGCTTAAAAGCATCAATTCTCCTCCTATCCTCCCCAGTCATTGTCCAACTCTCTGACACATAACAATTGATTGCAAAGACCATGGCCTGTATCAGGCGCACCTTAGTCTCTAGAGTAACACTATTGCTCTTCAGCACTTAGGAGAGGTCCCTAACAGCAGACTTTCCCATCAAAATGCATATTTTAATTTCCTGGCTTTTGGTGTCAAGAGTGTTGACTGTAGAGCCAAGCAAACTAAAGCTGTAAGCAATCTCAACGTCTTCACCATCTATAATGCTGCCAATTGGCCTAGTGGTGAGAATCTTTGTCTTCTTAATACTGAGCCTCAATCCATATTGAAAGCTGCAGTCCTTGACCCTCTGCAGCAAGCTCTTCAGGTCCTCCTCAGTTTCAGAAAACAGAGTTGTGTAATCTGCATAACACAGATTGTTGATAGATCTTCCACCAATTCTAATGCCACACTTCTCATAGAGCCCAGTCTCCAGGTTAATATGGTCTGCATATAGGTTGAAAAGGTATGGAGAAAGGACGCATGCCTGGCATACACCCTTCCCAATTTTGAACCATGCTCTGTTCTGACGACTTCCTCTCAGTTCAAGCGTAGGTTTCACATTAGCACAATTAGGTGTTCTGGGATTCCCATTCTTCACAGAGTCAGCCACAGGTTTTTATGATCCACACAGTCAAAAGCCTTTGCATAATCAATGAAACACAGATAGACAATCCTCTGGTATTCCCTGCTTTTAGCTAAGATCCATCTAATATTAGCTACAATATCCCTAGTACCACGACCCCTTCTTAACCCAGCCTAGACTTCCAGCAGTTCTCTGCTGATGTGCTGTTCCAGTCATTTTTTGGTAATCTTCAGCAGAATCTTGCTCGCATGTGAAATCAATGATATTGTTCTATAATTTCCACACTCTGTTGAGTCAGAGTGTCACTTACTACCTAAGCAAAAATTATATCATGTATACAAAAACATATATACTGTAGTATATGCATATACATACATAGTGTAATATATGACATAGTATACTTTGTAGCAAATAATGTTCATTATGTATGAATACATACTTTTGTTTAAATTGTTTTGTACAATCAAGTGACAACCCATTTATAGTTGGCCCTCTAGTGGGTTTTCAGAGGCAATAAACCTCACAGAAGGAAATTTCCTATCTATCTCCTATGGAGAAATTCTGGTAGATTTGAAACATGTGCCTTTGGGATTGCAGCACAGCTTCTTACCACTAGATCACCAGAACTCCTTAAACATATCTATAGTATATGTTTAGTGTATGTGTGTATGTATGTATATATTTGTATGTGTGTGCAAATATATGTGTGCATGTGTAAATACTATATATATATATAGTTGTTAGGTGAGATCAACTCAACTACGACTCACAGCTACCCCATGAACAAAAGATCTGAATCCTGTTTTATCCTGTGCCATCCTCACACTTCCTGACACACAAGAGCCCATTGCAGCAGTCACCATGTCAATCCACCTGGTTGAAGGTCTTCCTCTCCTTCGCTGACCCTCCAGCCTTCCCAGCATTATGTCCTTCTTCAAGGAGTAGTCCCATCTAGCAACATGCTCAAGGTGTGTGAAGTTAAGCCTCCAAAGAGCACTCTGTCTATACATTTGCCAAGAAATATCTATTTGTTCTCTTGGCCATCCATAGGATGCTCAGTGCTCTTCTCAAACACCAGAGCTCAAAGACACCAATTCTTGTTTAGTCATCCTTCTTCATTGCCCAGCTCTTAGATGCATAACAAGTAGTCAGAAAGATCATGGCCTGAATCCAATGCACCCTAGTTCTCAAGGTTATATCATTATTCGTCAATAATTTGGAGAGATCCATAACTGCATATTTTCCCAGTGCGACATGTCTTCTTATTTACTGACTGCTGGTAGTCGAGGAATATCTACCTGTGTTTCACTAACTATGCACAGATGTTTGACTGTGTGGCTGACTCTGAGAAGAATGGGAATCACATTACACTTGATTGTACTTATGCAAAGCCTATACTTGCACCAGGAGGCAGTCTTCAGAAAAGAGCAATGAAACACTACATGGTGTACACCATGGATTTGTCTCCATACCTTTTCAATATATATGCAGAACAGAAAACCTGGGAGGCTTGGCTATATGATGAGGCATGTCTCAGCAAGACTGCTGGAAGACTCATCAAGAAATTGCATTATGCAGATAACACAACTCTGCTTATTAAACTGAGGAGGACCTGAAGCGCTTGCTGCAGAAGGTTAAGGACTGCAGCCTTCAAATATTGATTGAAGCTCAACATCAAGAAAACAAAGATTCTCACCACTGGGCCAATGGGCAGCATCATGATAAATGGTGATGAAAATGAGATTGCTCTAGTTTGCTTGGCACCACAATCAACATTCTGGTACCAGCAGCCAGAAAATCAAGAGATGAATTGCATTGGGAAAGTCCGCTGTCAGAGACCTCTCCAAAATACTTAAGAGCAACAACAGCAGTCTGGAGACTAAGGTGTGTCTGATCCGGACCATGGTCTTTGAGATTGCTTGCTATATATCAGAAAGCTGGACAATGACTAGGGAAGATAGAAAGAGAATTGATGTCTTTGAGCTGTGGTGCTGGAGAAGATTGTTGAATATATCACGGACTACTAAGAGAACAAACAAATTCATCCTGGAGAGGGCTAAACCAGGCTGTTCCTTGGAGGCAAGAATTCTGAGGTTTCATCTGACATACTCAGGACATGTTTCAAGGTGGGACCAGACCTTGGAAAGGGACATTATGATTCATCGATGAGATAAATTGATTCAGTGACTCGAGTAATGAAGTAGGTGTGTCAGAGACAGTAAAGCTGGCACAGGTTAGAGCAGGTTTCAGAGTTGTTGTACATAAGGTTGTTATGAGTTGTAGGCAACTTGATGGATATAACAACAACCACCATGTGAACAGGAGTCAATGATAATGAGGGAATAATGAAGCTGCATGGAAGACATCGGAGGGGGAAAAAAGCCCCAGGAATAGATTGCATATTAATGGACTTGTTTCAGTTAACAGATACAGCCTTGGATGATGCACTTACCAGGAAATTTTGGAGGACAGCTCTCTGGCCAACAGTTTGGAAGGAGTCCATATTTGTTCCCATTCCTAAGAAAGGTGATCTAACTGAATGTCAAAACTATTGAATAATATCATTAATATCACATGCAAGCAAAATACTGCTAAAAATAGAGAAAAAATGTCTAGAATAGTACATAGATAGGGAACTTTCAGAATTTCATGCAGGATTTAGAAGAGGTCGTGGCACCAGAGATATCATTGTTGTGTCAGATGGATCCTAGCTGAAAGTAAGGAATGCCAGATGAATGTCTATTTGTGCTATTTTGATTTTGCAAAGGTGCTTGGTTGTATGGATCACAAGGTATAGCTGACATTGAAAAGAATGGGAATCCCAGAGTACTTAAATGTGCTCATGTGGAACCTATACCTGGGCTAGCAGGCTGTGTGCAAACAGAGCAGGAAAACAGGAAAACACTGCATGCTTAGAAACTGAGGAAGAAGTGTGCCATGGTTCTCTCTCTCTCTCATCCATCTATCTATCTATCTATCTATCTATCTATCTATCTATCTATCTATCTATCTATCTATCTATCTATCTCTATCTATCTTATTTATTCTCTCTC
>NW_006399916.1:1295340-1297086 GCF_000299155.1 Elephantulus edwardii
ACGATGATGCACTGCAAACCCACGGCATGCAGTTCAAATCCATCAACTGCTCCGGGAGAAGAACAGGCAGTATCCTTCCCTGCAATTTACAACCTCTGAAAATCTACTGGAGAATCAGCTATAGTTTAGTTCTGATGCAATAGTACTCAAAAAAAGTGTGTGTGTGTGTGTGTGTGTGTGTGTGTGTGTGTGTGTGACCAAGGAATTTATCTAAAAGCTGAATGCACTTTTCTATGTTTTGGTATTCTAATCGCCATTAAAATGAACCCTGTCTAAACTGCACACAATTTTCACTGAAAGGTAAACATCATCAAACAGCTCAGTTCATTATATTGTTATCTTAAAAGAAATTTGCATAGCATGGTGTGCATTCCTGCATCCTGATGCAAAAGAAGACCAGTTAAGGGATTTAAAAATTCTCATTTTCCTGCCCAGTAAGCTTTCAATTTCTTTTATTGAATATTTAAACTCTACTGAACTTAAATTTGCTAGCTTTAATTTACCTTTGTAAAAATCAAATTTAGTTATGATGTGCTATCACTTACTCTAAGTGATTTTTTGCAATGAATCTTTATCCACATTGAACGATGACAAGAATCTTGTTAATTATTAGGGATTATATAAATTTAATTTCTTTTTCTATTTTTACCTATTTTCCTAAATGATAAATTAATAGGTCCTCACATATCTAAATAATTTATATGCTGGTATTATCACATAAAAATACAAAATACTAGGGCTTAAATCTAGGTCTTTTCACTTTTTTTGGGGGGGGAGGGTCTTTGCACTCTTTACTGATCTTCTTTTAACCACTAGTTCTTACTTCTTACAAAAGATCTTCAGCAGACTGTGGAAAAGCTTATACTTTATCACTGGCATTTTGTGACAAGTTTTGTTTCTTGTGTAAAAGTCACTGTGAATTCACATTATTTGTAAAGTTTAGGATAAGTTTAGATTTCTCCCAAAAAAAAGAAGACCATTTACATTTTTATATTTTTTTAAGGCAGAGGTTTTTGGGTGTTTTTGAGGGTTTTGTTTGGTTCTATTTTGTTTTAAAGAAGTTGCAAATTAAAGGCAAAAGTAATATTTCAAGTGCAGAGCTTGGCATGATTTGCATACTACATAGACCTAAAGTGAGAATAAACTATGTGAAAATCATGTTCAAAATCATGGCAGTTCTTTTTTCTGAAAGACAAGCTCTTAGTTCAAGAAATGAAGAACTGTCTTCTCCTCTAACATGTACATTCCTGGATGTGCAAGAAGTTAACTGTTTCAGCTTCTAACCAGGAGGTTAGAGGTTTGAATCTAATTATAGATATCTCTGAGGAAAGGCCAAGTAATTTACTCCTGAAAAAAAGTGATTGAAAACCCCAAAAGAGCACAGTTATGTGATATATTATCATCACGTGTATGAATTTATTGGACGAAACTGATTTTAAAACACGTACATGTATCTACCCTCCCCTGCCAAATACACCCCCTAAGCCTACACATGCCTTACATGGAATATGTGATGACATAGTGGTGGTCCAGGCACCACTATATAGGATTCCTTTTCATCCTGAGGAGATAGACTGAGTATCTGACATGAAAATAATTGTAGCAAGTCTTGTCACAGAATAGGCTATGACAGTTTTTAGAATTCAGAGAAACTGTTCTTGTTGTTGTTATGTGCTGTCGAGTCGTTTGTGACTCAAAGTGACCGTATGCACAACAGCCCTAAACCCTGCTCTATCCTGCGCCTAC
>NW_006399916.1:1300026-1317139 GCF_000299155.1 Elephantulus edwardii
CAAGGATTCTGAGGCTCCGTCTAACATACTTTGGACATGTTGTGAGGAGAGACCGGTCCTTGGAGAAGGACATCATGCTTGGGAGGGTGGAGGGACGGCTCAGGAGGGGATTGATTCAGTGACTGGGATAATTGGGATAGGAGTGTCGGTGATAGTGCGATTGACACAGGACAGAGCAGAGTTTAGGGCTGTTGTACATAGGGTCGCTATGAGTCGCAAGCGACTCGACGGCACATAACAACAACTATCTTTTCGGAAACTTCTAAATTTTTAAAACAAATATGATCTTTTTTGCTGGATCAAATGGTATTTTTATTTCCAATTCTTTTTATTGTTTTAGTAGAAATTTTAAGAAATCATGGGTTTTGAGTCATTTATTGATGTACATTTTTCTACCCTCACACTGCCCAAATTCACTTTATTATACATGTCTTGTTCCTGATTGTTAATTGTAATATGTATAATATCTAATCATGTACTGCTTTTCTGATACTCCTTCCTTTCTCTTATTTCAGTGTAGTGTTAATTATCTGTCCTTTCTTTTCCTATTCTCCCTTCCCCTATGTCCATTCTATTTTTATAACAGTGGACTTAAGTAGTATTTACACAGTACTTGTCCTTTTGTTAACTTTTTCTAACTGAGATATTTCACTCAGCATAATGTCCTCCAGGATCCTCCTTTTTGTATAATATTTCATGAGTTCCTTGTTTTTCATTGCAGTGCAGTACTTTATTGTGTGAATATACCGCAGCTTCTCTATCCATTCATTTGTTGATGGGCACTTGGGTTGTTTTCAGCTCTTTGCTATTGTGAACAAAGCTACAGTAAACATAGGTGAGCATGTATCTGGGTGGCAGTTCTGGTCTTTAGGCTATATTCCCAGTAGTGGAATTGCTGGGTCAAATGGTATTTCATTTTCCAACTTTTTGAGAAAGCGCCATACTGCCTTCCATAGTGGTTGCACCATTTTACACTCCCACCAACAGTGAATAAGGGTTCTACTTTCTCCACAACCTCACCACATTTGTTATTTGCTGCTTTGATGAATTTTGCTATTGCTACTGGAGTGAGAGGGTAACACATAGTTGTTTTGATTTGCATCTCTTTTATGCCTAGGGATTTTGAACATTTCTTCATGTGTTTTTTTCCCCCATCTGAATGTCTTTTTGGTGAAGTGTCTATTTATATCCTGTGCCCTTATTGCAATTGAGTAGTTTACCTTTACCTTGTTGTGGTGCTTGAGTATTTTATAAATTCTAGATATAAGTGTCTAGATATGTCACTACCAAATATATTTTCCTCATATGTGTTTTCCCTTTTTACCCTGTTGGAGAAGTTTTTAGATGTGCATAGGGATTTTATTCTTAGAAGATGCCATTCATCTATTTTATCCTCTCCTCGTTGTAGATTCCTCAGGATCCTTGGAAGACTGTTTATGTTATGGATTAGAGCTGCTAGAGTTCTTTCAAGCTTTTCTCTAATGAAATTTATAGTCCTTGGTTTTAGTCCTAGGTCTTTGGTCCACTTTGATTTGGGTTTTGTATATGGAGTAAAGTGTGGATCTTCCTTGAGTTTCCTACAGATAGTTTTCCAATTTTACCAAGACTATTTGTTAAAAAGGCTGTCATTTCCCCACATAACTGATTTCATCTCCTTGTCAAAAATCAATTGACCATAGGTAAATAGGCTGATTTCTGGGTTCTCAATTCTAGTCCATTGGTCCATGTGTCTGTACCAGTACCATGCTGTCTTGACCACCATAGCAGTGTAGTAGGATTTGAAATCAGGGAGTGAGATGCTTCCTACTTTGTTTTCCTTTTTAAGGAATGCTTTGCTTATACAGGGCCTCTTTCCATTCCAGATGATATTGGAAATTGCCTATTCCATCTCATTGAAGAATGGAATTGGTCTTTGTATTGGGATTGCATTGAACATGTAAATTACCTTTGATATTATGATTTTCACAATATTGAGCTTTTCTATACATGAGCAAGGGATATTCTTCCATTTCTCCAGGTCTCTCTTTGTTTCTTGTAGAAACATTTTGTAATTTTCTTTGAATAGAAACTTTGTGCTTCTCGTTAGATTTACTCCCAAGTATTTAATCTTGTTTTAAACTATTGTGCAGGTTATTGTTTTTCTCAGCGTTAGTTCTGCTTTGTCACTGTAGAGAAATCCAATTGGGTTTTGTATGTGATCTTTTATCCTGCCATTTTGCTGAATTGGTCAGCTATGTTCAGTAGTTTTCATGATGAGTCTTTAGGGTTTTCTGAGTATATACTAGCATAACATCTGCATGTAGAGATGATTTTCCCAGCACCACAACTCAAAGGCATTGATTCTTCTTCTGTCATCCTTAGTCATTGTCCAGCTCTCCGATTCATAGAAAATAGCTGCAAAGACCATGGATTAGATTAGGCACACCTTATTCTCTAGACTGATATCCTTGCCCTTCAGTATGATGGAGAGGTCCCTGATAGCAGATTCTCCCAGTACAGTTTGTCTTTTGATTTCCTGGCTGCTGGTACCAAGAGTGTTGATTATGGAGCCAAGCAAGTTGAAGCTGTTAACAATCTCTTCTCTATCATGATGTTGCCAATTGGACCAGTGGTGAAAATCTTTGTTTTGTTGATGTTAGCTTCGATCCATACTGATGGTTGCAGTCCTTGACATTCTGCAGCAAATGCATCAGGTCCTCCTCAGTTTTAGTAAGCAAGGTTGTGTCATCAGCATAACGCAGGTTGTTAAGGAGTCTTCCTCCAATACTGATGCCACATTTCTCCTCATAAAGTCCAGCCTCCTGGATAATCTGTTCCACATACAGATTGAAAAAGTATAGAGATAGGATGTACCTTTTCTGATTTTGAATCCTGTAGTGTTTTCATGCTCTGTTTTGATGACTGCCTCCTGGTCCAAGTATAGGTTTCACATAAGAACAATCAAGTGTTCTGGGATTTCCCCTCCTCTCAAGCTTAGCTATAACTTGTGATCAAATGCCTTTGGATAGTAAATGAAACATAGATATTCCTCTGGTTTCAGCTGAGATCCATCTAATATTGGTTAAAATGTTCTTAATGCCATGGCCTCTCCTAAACCTAGCCTGCACAACTGGCAATTCTCTATTGATGTATTACTGTCCCAGTGTTTGGGCTAATCTTCAGCAGGATCTTGCTTGCATGTGATATTAATGATATTGTTTGATAATTTCCACACCCTGTCAGATGGTCTCTTTTGAGAATGGGAATAAATTCATATTACATTCTTCTAGGTTGTGTAACCCTGGTGTGTCCACTTGCCATAAAGAGGTAACTTAGAGTTGCTGTGAATCTGAACACTGTGACACTGATTTGTCAAATGTGTTAATAATGGTTACCCATGGTGGACGGTGTTTGGTGGTGCTCCCCGATTAAAACAAGCTTGGAAGCAGGAATAACATCCACTTCCATGATATCTTGCCTCCGGAAACCCTATGAACCTGGAGAAAGGATGAAAGTCACACAAGTATTGAAGACTTTTGTTCATAAGGTTGCTATGAGTTGCCTATGACTCGAAGGGACTTAACAATAAATGATGGAGAGGAAAGAAAATTAAAATTCTTAAAGAGGCACGAGGTAAATTGGTATTTTGTCAGTTGATGGTACAATGCCTAGAAGAAATGTAGATATATTTTAGGCTTTTTTTTCCAAGTAAGATTTTCCTAGAACTAGTTAAACAAACTTTTGTCTACAGAAACTAAACATAACAAAGAAATAACCATTTCTTTATTTCTATGTTTTTCTTTCCCTAAATTATAGTACTATTTGGAAGATTTTTGAAGGTCATAGGGAATATTAATGACAAATATTTTTAAAAAGTTAATGACAAAATGTTTTTTTAAATGTTAATGACCAAAATACACACACACACACACACACACACACACACACACACTTGTTGTTGTTAGGTGCCATCAAGTGGAGTACACTCATAGCACTCATAGCAACCCTATAAACAAAAAATTTGAACCTAGTCCTGTCCTATGCCATCCTCACACTTCCTGACTCACAAGAGCCCATTGCATAGAGGTCCCTGATAGCAGATTCTCCCTGTACAGTTTGTCTTTTTATTTCTTGGCTGCTGGTACCAAGAGTGTTGATTATGGAGCCAAGCAAGTAAAGCTGTTAACAATCTCTTTTCTATCATGATGAGAATTGAGAACCCAGAAATAGACCTATCACCGTATCAATCCACCTGGTTGAAGGTCTTCCTCTCCTTTGCTGACCCTCCACCATTCCCCACATCATGTCCCTCCCCAAGGAGTAACACCTCCTAGCAATATATCCAAAGTATGTGAGGCAAAGCCTCATCATTCTTGCCTCCAAAGAACACTCTGATCACACCGTCTCCAAGACATATCTATTCATTTTCTTGGCCATCCGTGGGATGTTCGGTGCTCTTCTCCAACACCACAGCTCAAAGGTATCAATTGTGTTTATGTCATCCATATTCATTGAACAGATCTCGAATGCATAGCGAGTAATCAGAAAGACTATGGCCTGAATCAGATGTATCTTAGTCCTCAAACTGACATCACTATTCCTCAATAATTTGAAAAGGTCCCTAATTGCTGCTTTTCTGAGTGCAATGTGTCTCTTATAATCCATTTTTGTTGTCTTAATATTATGGTGTACTTAAGAAATAGAAAGTGTGCATGCTTTTTAAAATCTTCTTAATATATTTTTTCAATACTATTTATTTTTTTATTTTACAGTTGCATTTTTTACTAGTTTATTTACAAAATTCTAACACAAATTCAAAGAAATTATTTCAATTACCTTGCCCCCCCATCAAATTGTACAACCCAATGATTAATCCCCCTTCCCCCTGAATATCCACATCCCTCTACTTCCAGCCTCTACCACCCCTCCAGTATATTTATATTCATTCTACAATACAATATTTATCCCTGTGGGACAGAGTTAGTTCACTCAGCATAATGCTCTCCAGTCCCTCCCAAGTTAGGTAATAATTTATAAAGTTATTGCTCCTGCGTGCAGCATAGTATTCCATTGTGTGAATGTCCCATAATTTCTCAATCCATTAATTTGTGGTTGGACATCTGGGCTGTGTCCCTGTTTTTGCTATGGTGAATAATACTGATAGGAATACTGGTAAATAAATCTCAGTTTGTGCCTAAGTTCTCATATTCTCAAGGTATATTCCAAGTAGTGGAATAGCTGGGTCATGTGGAATTTCTATTTTCAGCTTTTTGAGAAAGCACCAAACTGTCCTTCAGAATGGTTGCACCATTTTACAATCTCACCAACAAAGTGTAAGAGTTCCTTTCTCATCACATTTTCTCCAACATTTATTTGAAGAGACAAGAAGCCCCAAATAAGCAAAACACTCCTGAGAAACAAAAATGAGGTGAAGGCGTAGCACTCCCTGACCTCAAAACCTATTACACAGCAGTGGTAACCCAAACAGCATGGTACTGTTACAATGAGAGGCACAAAGAACAATAGGACAGAATTGAGAACCCAGAAATAGACCTAATTATCTATGGTCAACTGATATTCGAGAAGGAAATCAAAGCTGTCAAATGTGGAAATAACCTCTTCAACAAATGGTGCTGGTAAAACTGGACTTCCACCTGCAGAAAGCTGAAACAGGATTCACATCTCACATCATACACAAAATTCAACTCAAGGTAGATCAGAGACCTGGGAGTAAAGCCCAAAACCATAATGTTCATAAGAGACAAACCAGAATCAAGCTTTGAAGCACTAGTCCAAGGTAAAAAGAGACTGCCAAATACAGAAATGCACAATCTAAAGAGGATAAAATTGATACACGGGACCTTCTAAAGATTAATTCTCTGTTGTTGTTGTTGTTGTTGTTGTTGTTATGTGCCATCAAGTCGCTTGCGATTCATAACGACCCTATATACAACAGCCCTAAGCCCTGCTCTATCCTGTGCCAATTGCATTGTCTCTGACACACCCACCCCAATTACCCCAGTCACTGAATTAATCTGCCTCATAGAGGACCTTCCCCTCCTGCGCTGTCCATCCACCCTCCTCTGTGCACATAAAAACCTTTATCCAACAGAGTGAAAAGAAAACCTGCAAACTGGGAACAAACATTTGGTAATACCATCTCAGAAAAGAGTCTTCTAACAAAAGTGTACAGAATACTCCTGGGCCTCCACAAGAAAAAGATTGATAACCGAATTACAAAATGGGCAAAATATATGGAAAAAAATTTCACAGAGGACTATATTCAAATGGCAAATAGACACATGACAAATGCTCCAAATCACTGGCAATAAGAGAGATGCAAATAAAAATCACAATGAGGTACCATCTCATTCCAGTAAGAGTAGCAAGTTTAACAGGGCAGCAAGTAATAGATGTTGGAGAGAATGTGGTGAGAAAGGAACTCTCATACATTAATGTATTTGGAGAATACTTAGAAAATTGTCATCAGCTAGATACTATCTGGATAATCATCTGTATTTTTGTTTAAATTCTACTGGTTAGTTCCTGTCATAAATTACACATGGATGCATATATACGCAGATATCAAGGATTTTTTAGAATATAATTTTATTTAGAATATTTATTTAATAATATTGAATAATTTATTAAATTATTTTCTTTTATAAAAAGAATTTATAATTTTTGTTTAAAGTTTATCTTGCTGCTAAAGGAACTTATTTATTACAAAGATAATGACCCTCAGGAACTACAGGGAATGAAAACTGAAGAGAAGGCAGGCACTGTTTTTTGGGAGAAGTTAAAAGATATTTTAATAAAGACATTATATTCCTTCATGCACCTGGACTTAGCCACTGACCTTTTAAAGTCAAACCCAAAATACATTTAAAAACATTTTTTTGGTGACTCATAGTAACCCCATGAACGACAGTTGTGAAGCTTGTCTTATTCTGAGCCATTCTTGCAAGGTCTGCTATGCCCTTTTTTATAATCATTATGTCAATTCATCTTGTTGCATATCTCAATCTCATTCTCTGTCCATCTACCTTTCCCAGCATATGTTTTTGTGTTGTGTTTTGATTTTTTTCCCCCCATAGGCTGGGCCCTCCTAATAATATACCAAAGTATGTGAGAGGAAGTTGCCGCATCCTTACCTGTGAAGAACTCCCTGGTTATGCTTTCCTACAAGTTAGATTTTACTTGATAACACCACATTGTAGGCAGTTATAGATTGTCTTCTGCATTATCAGATCATTTACCTGTAAATTTTCAAACTGAACTTAACAGGAAAAACTATTTGAAAATTTGATTAAAGTTAAAATAAAAATAGCACCAAGTTTTTTCAAATTATATTTTGCTTTTATGTTTGTGACAATGCTATTTTCTTGGTATTTTTAGACTATTCTCGCTCTTTGCCATTAAGTCAATTCTGACTCATAGCTTATGCTCTCAGTGGATTTCCAAAGCTTTAAATCACACAGGAGGAGATTAATCATCTTTTCCCCCTAGAATTATTGGCAGTTTTAAACCAGCAGGGAAGTGCTGCTTTTGGGTTTGCCACACAAATCTCTATTGACTGGCCAGGAGAGTTCCCTTTTATCTGTAGTTGTTGTACGCCATCAAGTAGGAACCAAGTCATAGCTGACCCTGTAGCAGGTTTTCAGAGGCAATAAATCACACAGGAGGAGAATGTCCATCTTTCTCCTGAGAAGCAAGTGGTGGATATGAACCACTTGCCTTTGGGATTGCAGCACAGCTTCTTACCACTAGGTCCCCAAAGCTCCCTTTTATACTAGTAATTTTAAAATTCACTGCCATGGACTCCATTCTGATGCAGAACTGATCCTCCATGGGGTTTCCTAGGCTATAAATTATACAGGAAGAGACAAACCATATTCTCATGTGGAGCTGCTGGTGAATTCCATCTGCCAGAGAAGTTTCACTTTTGCTTTGCCAGTACAACTCTCTGCCTATGTATAGACTATGTACCCAGTGTCCCCTTTCTTTTATATATGCTGGGGGGTTTTTTGTTTTGTTTTTTAAATGTGTAGTCAAGTTGACTATGACTCCTAGTGACCCTGTGTAAAATAGCTCTGGACTCTTCTCTATTCTGAGCCAATTTCATTGTCTTTGACACACCTTCCCTTATTACCCAACTTACCACATCAATCCATCTCATGTGAGGTCTTCTTGACATCATTGCTTAATTATATGAATATACTTGTATATTATATATGATATATTGTTATGTGTTGTAAGGTTGGAATCAACTCATAGCTGATCATCCAGTGGGCTTTCAGGGGCTGTAAATTGCAAGCAAATAAATGATCTATTTTTCCTCTCTGAACTAGCTGGTAGATTTGAACAGTGAGAGAAATGTCACTTTTGGGTTAACAGAGCACCACCCTATCGGCTAGGCTACTAGAGACTTCTTGTATTTGGTAGACTACTCTGTGCCAATATTTATTTCTTGATTTGCTATGAACCTGCATTTCTTTCACTGAGTTGTACTGTATGAGGGAAGAGAATTTTGTTTATTTTTTTAATCATCATTAGAAAAATTTCTATTATCTGGACAGAACATAGAACTCAGGAGCCCAGAGGAGATTTGGATGCTCCCAACCCTAGTGAATATTTCTGTGCTTCAAATGGACCAAAATCTGCAACTGTAATATTACTTGTAAATTTGGACAAAGGGAAAAAGTTTAGAAAACTATAAATTTAGATATTGTGGTAACATATTGTATAGGATGTGTGAGACCATGTTATGACCATTTTGGATAACAATCGAGAGTCCAAACAGTGACTGAGTTATGCTACTGAGAAGCTTGAAGTCTGATTGAACTTGATTTAAATGGAATGCTTAGGTTATTGGTAAGATTATTGGTCAAAAGTAGGCTTTTGGGGGAGTTAGGCTTTTGGAGGAGGCATAAGTAAGACAAAGATCATAATCTCTGATCATGGAACACAGGATCATAGTTTCAAGAATAAAAGGTCAATTGACTTCAAGGACAAATTTCTATATCTGGCATTAGTAAGTTGTGTCTGGGGACTTAAAAACTTATAAACAACCACCCTAAGTACAGTCATTTGTGTCTCCCTGTCTGGATCCAATAAGAGTGTAGAAAATCAAAGACATGTGGAACTATTAGCCAAAAAACCCAACATTCATTAGCTTTCACAACACAGAGTGCTGAAGTAGATGGTGTTTGGCTATCACTGTTGACTACTCCAAAAGGGTTCAAATAAAAGACCTCTGACAGAGTGGAGATAAATACAGAATGTCATCACAGACTTGTGGAATCCCCAAGGCTATAACTCTTAGCCTCACATTAAGCCTATAACGGAATTTGCCTCTTTAGGACAACTTGCAGCCAAACAAAAAGATCTGTGAGGTAAACAGTAACACTAGAAATACTCAGAACTTAGAGCACTCAGCCAAACAGGATCACAGGGTAGGATCTGTCCAGCATGCTTCAGACGATAGGGAGAAGGAATGAAAAATCACGGGGATAGTGCAAAGTGATGATACACCATAGGGTTTGTAATAAATGTTATAAAACAAAATATGTATGGTTAATAGGAATACCAACCCATTCTATAAATTTTAACTTTAATAATAATAATAATAAAGTTAACAGCAAGGGGGTTGGAATCCCTTAAAAAAGGAATACAATTAACATGTGATACTTAATTGTATTAAATTAATGGAATAAGAAGCACAACTACAAGGTTGTGGGAAGTCAGATAAGTCTGATGCCAGTTTAGAACCAAAAAACTTTAAAATAAATAAGAACAGACTTTGTTCATATCCTCTTGGTTTGGGAAGACTAAAAATTCTTTGTTGTGTACCGTAGTGTTGATACCAATCCATAGCTGACTCTGGTGGGTTTTCAGAGGCACATAATCAACACGGGAGGAGATTGCTCATCCTTTTCAGCTGGTGGCCTTGAACTGCATGCCTTTGGGATTGCAGCCCAACTTCTTGCCAGCAGGCCACTAGAGCTTCTATTTGTAAAATTTTCTTACAAAGAAACTAAATTATTAAATTATCAAAGAACGAGATAGAGAAAATGCCCTAGACTCTAGCAACTAGCTAACAAAGCATTAACTGGTTAAATTACCAAAGAAAGAAAGGCAATAGTGTTCTTCTGTTCTAATATTTCTTTATTTTTAATGGTGAGAAAAATTTTGTATTTATAATTAACCAGCTAGACTCAGTTTAGATGATTCTAATCTTGTTGGCAACCTCAAAAACGTCATAGTCAGGAGTAAGTGGAACATAGGCCTCCTTCTCTCCATCAAGCCTAATCAAGATATTGACCTGAGCTTCATCAATGTCATTGAGTTTTTACCACTTATTTGATTTACTGCTTTTTGATCTTGACATCCACAACAAACACATTTGTGTTATTATCTTCTGTCTCCTTCATGGGTGACTCAGTGGTCGGGGACAACTTGATGATGACATAGTGGTCAAGTTTGTTTCTCCTGGGAGTGTCCTTCTGGGGTTATCTGGGCTTCCTTTAGAGTCTCAACATCATAGATCTCTGGAAGGTGGGTGACAGGGTGCGGATCTTCTTTTTATTGTGGCTGTGGATGTCCTTCAGTATTGACTTCTTTGCCTTTAATACCTTTGCTTTGGCTTCAGTTTTGAAAGGGATAAAGGCTTCCTTCTTTGCTTTAGGCAACTTCTTCATAAAAAAAAATCCCCTAATGTTTCTAATAACTATCTTCATTAATCTTCCTATGACTTTATTATAAAAAAATCACTAATGTCATACACAAGAAAAATTCTGCTGAAGATTGTCTAAAAACAACTGGAACAGTATAGAGAACTGCGAGAAGTACAAGGTGGGTTTAAAAGAGTTTGTGGCACTAGAGACAGTATTACTAGTGTCAGATGGATCTTGGCAAAATGAAAAGAGTACCAGAGTAGTGTTGGTCTGTGTTTGATTGACTATGCAAAGATATATTTGACTGTGTGAATCACCACAAATTGTGGCTAATCCTGAGGAGAATAGGAATCCCAGAACACTTGATTGTGCTCATGTGAAACATAACTTGGGCCAGAAAGCAGTCCTCAAAACAGAGCAAGAAAACACTGCATGGCTCAAAATCAGGAAAGGAATGTGTCCTGTCTCCATACCTTTTCAGTTTGTATGCAGAACAGATCATTTGGGAGGCTGTGCTTTATGAGGAGAAATGTGGCATCAAGACTGGTAAAAGACTCACCAGCAATATACATTATGCAGATGACAAAATCTTGTTAGCTGAAAATGAGGAGGACCTGTAGATTTTGCTGCAGAAGGTCCAGGATTGTCATCTTCTATATGGAGTGAAGCTCAACTGTAAGAAGAGAAAGATTCTCACCACTGGGCCAATTTACAGCAACATGATAAATGGAGAAGAGATTGACGTTTTTAACAATTACAGTTTGCTCAGCTCCACAATCAACACTCTTGGCTCCAGCAGTCAGGAAATCAAAAGACAACTTGAATTGGGAAAATCTGTTGTCAGGGACCTCTCCAGAGTACTGAGAAACAACAATCAATCCAGATACTATGGTGCACCTAATCCAGGCTATGGTCTTTGCAATTACTTGCTATACCTCAGAGAACTGGACAGTGACTAAGGATGACAGAAGAAGAATTGATGCCTTTGAGTTGTGGTGCTGGAGAAAAGTCTTGAACATACCACGGACCACCAAGAAAACAAATAAGTTGTTTTGTAGAGGGTGAAAGCAAGTTTCTCCTTGGAGGTTAGAATTTTGAACCTTCATCTCACATACTTTGGGCACATGACCAGGAAGTCCTTGAGAAGGACATCATGCTTGGACGGGTAGAAGGACAGTGCAGGAAAGGAAGTCCTTGGATGAGATGGATTGATGCAGTAACTTGGGTAATGGGAGTAGGTGAGTCAGAGTCTGTGAGACTGGCTCAAGATACGGCAGGCTTCAGAGCTATTGTACATAAGGTCACTAGGGGTTGGAGGCAACTTGACAGGACATAACAACAACAACAACAATAACTGATACACATGTTAGAACTACTTTAACCATTCCTTATTTATTCATTCAGTAATTAATGCAATAATATTGCTTTACTTATTCAATGTAGCCAATGCTCGAGAAGGTTTATCAAATTTCTATTCTTATTTTCAACAAATATTTGTTTCCATGTGGCTGTAGGAAGGTAGGAAGACTGGATATCAAAGAACAGATTTTGACAAGTGCGAAATGGAAGAAATTACCTACATGGTTGGAAAGATTTCATGTGTAAACAGAATAAATATATTCAGAGAAGAACACTGGAATTAAAAATTACATGAATAACTACATTAAATCCTTGAAACACTCAGTAAGTAGGGAAGAGATATTAAAAAACCTTGTCTGTAGAACCCAAAGGTAAAGGGCTCAAATGCACCATCTGGGCCATGAAAGATGGACAAACATATTCTATGTGATTTATATCCTCTATGAATCCACTGGAGGACCAACTATTATCATTTCCAACTCAATGTCAATAAGTCGAGTTGAAAGAAAAATTCATGTCTATGAATCGTATTGTTGGTGGAAAACATTGACTACCAAAAGAAAAAAAATAACTATGTCTTTGAAGAAATACGGTTAGCATAATGCATGATTGGTATTATGTATTTGGGGAGATGTCATCAGGCTACTCAAGTTCCCAGAGAAGAACATCATACTTGAAAAAGTAAAGAGTCACCAAAAGAGAGGAATATCCTTCACAAGATGCATGGACACCATGACTACAATGGGCACAGAAAAGTAGAGATAGTGAAGATGGTTCAGAACTTGGCAGTATTTCCTTTTTCTGTACAGAGAGTTGGTGTGTGCTGGAGCTGACTCAGTGGTACCAAACAGCAAGAGAAACATGCTCAAGTAATGATTGAAGGATATGTTCCAAAGCATTGCTTGAATAATGATTGAAGGATATTTCCCACTAAAGACTGCTTTATAAAATCTTTTCCAAGAAAAATCCAATCCTCAAATTTCTACAGGCATATTCTGTCTCTTATTCCAGAGGCAGGAAAGTATAGCAATATTTTACAACTAAGAATTAAATGAAACATGTCTCCTTCTGTCCTTCAAGTTCATGAAAAGAATTAATCTTGACTTAAATCCAGAATATATTGATTTAGTGCAGAGTTTATCAAAAGTTGTTCTTCAGAAAATCCACCAAGAAATTCATAGTAGGGCACAAGGCCTTTTTAATGTTGCAACATTAGTCTGCCTCATATTGTAATGGTGGACATGTGACATGGTGCACTTGTCAAAACTGATAAGATTTTACAGGGTTCCCTGGATGGATCAGTTAAAAACTTGACTACTAGGGAGTAAGCTGATGTTTGAAACTTTACCAAAGTATTTCTGTTTTACTTTGATATCATCTTACAACTTTGGACTTTGGTTACTGTGTTCAAGACATTAAACTTGTTCTTAAGATTATCTAATAAGTTTTAGTGGTACAGCTGAACACTATGACACTGATGAGTCAAAAGTGATAATCGTTACCCATGGTGGACAGTGTTTGGTGGAGTTCCTAGATTTAAACAAGCTTGGAAGGAGGAGTGGCATCCACTTGCATAAGTAGCTTGCCTCCGGAAATCCAATGAACCTGGAGAAAGGATGAAAGTCACGCAAGTGTTGAGGACTTTCGTTCATAGGGTCACTATGAGTTGCCTACAACTTGAAGGCACTTAATAACAACACAAAAACACATTCAGATGTATATTCTGGCTTATGTGGACTTGTTTTGATTTTATTAAAATTTAACTTTCATATGGGTAATGAGTGGAATGTTCCTTAGACATTTGCTAATACTAATAATAATATTGAATTTTTCTACAGATCACAAAGATTTGAGTCCTGTGTATTGCATTTGTCAAGGTCTATATGTAAGTTTGTATCAGCAGTCAGGAAATAAGGAGATGTGCATTTCACTGAAAAACTCTGCAGTTAGGGACCTCTCCAAATTACCGAGGAATAGTGATGTCACTTTCAGGACTAAAATGTGTCTGATTCAGGCCATAGGCTTTTTGATGACTAGCTATGTATCTGAGAGCTGGACAATGAATAAAGATGATGGAAAAAGAATTGATGCCTTTGAACTATAGTTTTGGAGATGAGCACTGAACATTCCATGGATAGCCAAGAGAACAAACATATATGTTTTGGAGAGGATACAGCTGGAGTACTCTTTGTAGGCAAAAAGAATGAGGCTTCCCCTCACATACTTTGGGCATGTTATTAGGAGGTGCTATTCCTTGGAGAAGGACATGATGCTGGAAAGGGTGGAGGATTCTCAAGGGAAAGGAAGACCCTCAACGAGGTGTATTGACAAAGGACTGTTACAATGGGCTCTAGTGTGTCAGGAAGTGTAAGGAAGGTGCAAGATGGAGCAGGGTTCAGATCTTTTGTTCATGGGCTCGCTATGAGTTGTGCTCGACTTGACAGCACTTAACAACAATAATAACTAACTATGTATGTACACTATGTTGTTGGAAAATTGTTATTTATAATAAACAAATCTTTGGCCATACAAATTTATATGACCAAATTTGTAACACATCTGTAAGCACATTAGGAATAGCTGCAATTGGAGTCATTACCTGGTTAAGTTTATGATCATCTACTCTTCAAGATTCATCAAAAACACAACAGTTATTATTTATCTTTGCGTTGACTATGAATCATAATGGTCCTATGAACAATAGTTTTAAGTGTTATCCTATCTTTGTTGTTGTTGTTTTTGTTGTGTACTATCGAGTCAGAATGGATTTAAAGCTGATCCTTTGGCAGATTTTCATAAACAGTAAATTTCAGTGGAGAAGATTATATATCTTTCTTCTTTGGAGCATCTGGTGAATTAGAACATTGTATCTTTGGGGTGACAGCACAACTTGTTACCACTAAGTCACCAGAAGCTATAATACCTCAGTCTTTATATCCAATAAGCTAACTTAATGTTATTGTGTCCCATAACGTTGAAACTGATTCATTCCTGACCATATAGTGGGTTTTCAGAGGCACTAAATTGCAAAGGATGAGATTTCCCATCTTTCTCTTGCAGAAAATTAATGTATTAAAACCATGGGCCTTTGTGTTGGCAGTGTAACTCCTCACCACTAAGCCACCAGCACACCCTGTAATAGGCTAGCTGAATGGGATATGGTGAGAAACTTTACTGCAGCATCCTTCAAGTCATTAATGGCAGTACTGTCATTTTTGTGTATTGTCAAATTAGAACCAACCCATAGTGGACCTTCCAGTAGGATTTCAAAGGAAGTAAATTGTTCAGGACAAGATTGCCCACCTTTCATCTGCAGAGAATCTGGTGGATTAAAATTTCAGACTTTTGCATTGATTGGTGGTCTAGTGGAAAGAAGCTGTGCTGCAATCTTAAAGACATGTGGTTCTAAACTCCAAAAAGCCACTAGAGCTACTATTACTAACAGTAGTACTAGTCTACTCAATTCCTCTAGGGGGGGTGGGGGAAATCTTGCTTATCATGACTATAATAGCCTTTACTCCACATGTCAGAAATCCCAAAAAAGGAGTTCTACCAGCTGTTGAGTCAGTATATTCCCTTTATACAGTTTGGAACAGGAGAGATCATGACAGGATGAGTTCAGGGACCAACAGGAGACTTCATGAATGCTAAGTGGAGAGTCACTGAAAAAGTGGAAATCTGCAACAAAACAGGTTCACAAAATAACTACAACAATGCACTCAAACAACAAAATAAATTAAATTGACGGTGTCACAAAACTTGGCAGTGTTTTGTTTTGTCGATTTGCTATGTGACTGATTCACTGATTCAATGACACATAACAACAACAGCTAAGCTGAAAATAGTCCTGGCAATCTGCAATGCAAAGACTAGAGCTTTGAAATTCTTAGTATTTTACGCATTTCTTCTTTAATCCATTTTCTACTCTGACAGATAGTTGTTAAGTGTGGTTAATGCCCTGGTTTGGCCTCCCTTGTCAGACAGACTTGAACAAGGTGAGAGACAATGGAGATAAGCTATGGACAAATCCCTTACTTTTCTTTTTTTCCTTGTTCCCAAATTTATTCTTAAATTATATCCACAAATATGAAGCTTAGAATACCAGTGTATGAAGAGGATGGACACAATTCAACTCACTTGTAGTTGTAAGGAGCCAACGAGTTGACTCCAACTCACAGTGATCCCATATATAACAGAATAAAACTTTACCCAACCCACATCATCCTTACAATCTCTGCATTCTTCAAATCCATCCTTTTAGTCATTGAGTCAATTCATCTTGTGGAGGATCTTACTCTCTTTCGCCGACTACTCATCTCCCAGCATGGCTCCATTTTCCAGGAGTGGTCCCTCCTGACAACATGTCCAAGGTGTATGAGATGAAATCTCACTATCCTTGCCTTAAAGAAGGATCCTGGTTTCACTAAATTTTTGCTTAATTCTTAAAAAAAATAAAAGAATTGGTTTTCTCAAAAGTTTGCATATATTGTGTTTCACACTATTCTTCATATTGTGTTTAATACAATCATTTCCATGCATTATGTTTGACTTTTTTTTTACTATTTTTTTTTATTTTATACTGGTTTACTTACCAAGTTCGTATATATCATTTTTCACATTGTGAACACAAGTGGTGAACTTTATTTTAAATTGTGGAATTTTAGTTAATAATATGTCTCTATATTGATTGATCAGTTCTAAAAATGTATCCTGTAAAAGCAGAATGCTAATATTAGGATAAATGATGTAGAGAAGGGAGAGAGTATATGGGCATGCTGCAAATTCTGCATAATTTCCCTATACTTTAGAAGGGCTTTAACGAAGAAAAATTTCATTAAAAAGCAAAGTTTCAAAAGAAAAAGAAACACTCCCTCCCTGGTCCACAATCCCCCTGCACCCCTCATGCCGCCCCAAGTACTTTCCACTATGCAACCTTAATTGTGGACTCTTGTGATAACCATAATACACTATCATACATCGCTTTTAAATTATTCACTCCGTCATCTGTTTCAGTGCAGTATACACAATTTATCCAGTTTTTCTCAGTCTTACCCCAACCCTGATATCAGTCCCATTTTACAACAGTGACACCATGCAAT
>NW_006399916.1:1318479-1327091 GCF_000299155.1 Elephantulus edwardii
ATGAAAGGCAACCAAGCGTTGAGGACTCTCCTTCATAGGGTCCCTATGAGTCGCCTGCGACTCCACGGCACTTAACAACAATAACATCAACAGAGAGAGAGAGAGATCAGCTGGCCCAGTGAAGAGAAAATGATGTGACCAAGACAAAGGTGGGTGACTTTTAGTTTGTGGCCCTCCAGCCAGTCTTTCATTGTTTTTATTCAAACATTCCTCTAGGTCATAATAGCCCTGGTGTACAAGCTGCCACACAGCGGTCACTTGTGGTTGCTGTGAGGCTGAATACTGTGACACGGATGTGTTAAATGCGTTAATGGTTGGCTACCCAGGCTACCCAATGTGGGCAGAGAGTGGGGTGGAGCTCCCCGATTAAACAAGTGTGGAAGGAGGAGTGGCATCCACTTCCATAATAGCTTGCCTCCGGAAACTCTATGAACCTGGAGAGACGATGAAAGGCACCCAAGCGTCGAGGACTCTCCTTCATAGGGTCGCTATGAGTCGCCTGAGACTCGACAGCACTTAACAACAACAACAACAACATGATATTAGTCAATAATCAGAAAATGCAATTGCATGCCTTCATTTAAAAAAATAGCTAAGTTTGTTAAAATTCAACTCTAAGTTTTAGTTGCAGGAATTCTTGAATACTTTAGGTAGAGGCTGATCATTTCACATTAATTGGATATTTTTGAGAGAATGCTGTAATACACACACACAGACTCATATACTCAATGACCTAGAAAATTAAACCCTCATAATAAATAAGAAAAAAAGTCAGAAAATTCAGCCTATTTGCAAACTAAGGGTGAAATATGTGATAATGGTAAATTTCTTGGTTTTCCTCTCCATTAATAATAGCATAGTTCATAGGAAGTTGCACTGCTACTACAAGATTGCATCTCTCTGGTAGTTCAAATCCACCACTGGCTGTAGGAGAAAGATAACAATCTCTACCCATTGTGCTTTACAAACTTGGAAATCTGAGGAGGGTCGTTATGTGTAGTAGGGTCACTATGCATAGGACTAGAAGTCAGTGAGTACTGACACAACCGTCATTATTGATTAAGTGAAAAGAAATTTTAAAAATGTGTTGCACTTGTACCTGACTCAAGTTTTGATCATTTTGATTATTAGCTATACATCTAAAAGTTGGACAAACAATAATGATGATAGAAGAAGAGTAAATTACCTTGAACTATGGTGTTGGCAAAGAATGTTGAGTGCCCCATGGACTGCCAAAAGAACAACTAAGTCTGTCTTGGAGGAAATGCAACCTGATTAATCCTTAGAAGCAAAGTGAAATTTGGTCTGTCTCACTTTGACTTTCTGATAAAGAAGGCTAGTATTGAAAAACACCATCATTTCAGAAATGTCTGAGAGTCAGAAAAATAGAAGACCATAAAGGATATGGATTAAAACGAACTGTGACTATGAGCTCTAGCATGGTGGAGATTGAGAGGATGACTCAGGAGAGGGCAAGTTTCTCATCTGTTGTTCGTAGGGTTATTATGAGTTCTAGTCAAATAGATAACAGACAACATCAACACCACCATTATATTAGGGATTCAGAGTTAAAAATATCATAGAGACAAAAGTATTTGTGTACAAGTAACATTATTATTTAAAAATGTCATATTTATATTCTTTTCTTCTTTTATAAGTACTAGTTTTTTAAAAGAAAAAAAATATTCTTCCTAAAGAATCTGCTTTGAATTCCAATCAATACACTTGGTACCAGCAGTCAGGAGACCAGGAGATGTATCAGACTGGCAAAATCTGCAAATGGGGACCTCCCCAAATTACCAAGGAGGAAATAAGTTAGTTTGAAGACTAAGGTGTGCTTGATTCAGGTCATAGTCATTTCAATCAATTGCTATGTGTCTGACAGCTAGACAGTGAATAAAAATGACAGAAGAAAAATTGATGCCTTTGCACTGTGCTGATAAAGACGAGTACTAAATAGCCTATGGATTGTCAAAAGAGTAGACATGATTTAAAGAAAGTGCAGCCAGAATGCTCCTTAGAGGAAAAGATGATGTAAATTTGTCTCAGATACTTTCGGTCATGTTGCTAGGATGAGCTGTTCCTTGCAGTAGGACATTGCACTAGGGAAAACACTTAACTAGAGGAAAACACTTAACCAGGTGAATTTACAGAGAGAATGCAGAAATGGGCTTAAATGTATCGGAAATCGGAAAGATGGAACAGGATAAGAAGGTTCAGATATGTTGTTCATAAGTCATACTTGACTTCATGGCAACTATTTCTTATTAGAAATAGTAACTTTTAAAAAAGTTTTATTGGTTTGTTTATAAAGTTTGTACACACTGTGTTTCACACTATTCATCATTCACATTGTATATCATACAGTCATTCCCACACATTATGTTTTATAAAATTAATCATCATTGGTCTTTGACCATCATTATGCTTTCTTTTGCACAGATCCTTCTGATTCACCACCTCCACCCACCAAACTGCATCTCTTTGGTTTCTTCCCTACTCATGCTCATTCCTCCCTTCCTTGAGTTCCCATATATGTTTTACTAGTTACCTTTCTATTTTTTTACAAGAATGTTCTTATGCAGTATCTGTCCTTATGACATTTCAATTGTTCACTCAACATAATTCCCATAAGTCTCTCTCAAGTTATGTAGTATTTTTCTGAAACTGTTGCTCCTGAGTGCTGCATAGTATTTCATTGTGTGAAGGTACAACAATTTCTCAATTGATTTGGTTGTAGTTGGACATTTGGACTGTTCCTGTGTTCTTGTGAATATGAATAATGCAAATATAAACATTGTTGTACAAATCTCTCTGTCTCAGTCCTAATTTCCTTGTGGTATGTGGGAAATGTCATACGTTGTTGGATGAGATTGCAAGATGGTACAATCACTCTGGAAGATAGTTTGGTGTGTCCTCAAAAAGTTGAATATAGAAACTCCATATGACCCAGCTATTACAATACTAGGAAAATACTCCAAGAAATAGTAACTTTTAAAATAAAAAAGAATTGTCCCTCCTATAGAATATGTCACCTTCAATGTTTATTATAGTTTCTAATGTGATAAATTAGGAGTAAATCTATCCAGTCATAGAAGATTTATGGGTAAATTATGATACAAAGTGTCTGGGTTATACCATTGTTGTTGTTGTTAGATGCCATTGAGTTGCCTGTGACTGATAGCAACCCTATGGACAACAGCTCTGAAGCCTGCCCTGTCCTGAGTCAATCTCATTAACTCTGACACATCTACCCCCATTGCTCTAGTTACTGTATCAATCCATCTCACCCAGGGTCTTCCTCTCCTGTGCTGTTCCTCTTCTTTCCTTCTCCAAGAATCAGTCCCTTCTGGTCATGTGCTCAAAGTATGTGAGATGGAGCTTCAAAATCCTAGTCTTCAAGGAGAAATTTGTTTCATCCCCTTCAAGACAGAACTATTTGTTTTCTTGGAGATCCATGGTATGTTCAAGACTCTTCGTCAGCACCACAACTGAAAGGCAACAATTCTTATTCTTTCATTCTGTTATTGTCCAACTCTCTGATGCATAACTAGTAATTCCAAAGACCATGGTCTGGATCAGGTGCACCTTAATATCTAGACTGACATGGTTGCTTCTCAGTACTCTGGAGAGGTCTCTGACAACAGCTTTTCCTAATGAAATCGGTTTGTTTGTTTTTTTAATTTCCTGATTGCTGGTACCAATCTGTAATTGTTAACAACCTCAATGTGTACGCCATCCATCACGGTACTGCCAATTGGCACAGTGGTGAGAATATATGTTTTCTTGATGTTGACTTTCAGTCTATGTTGAAGACAACAGTCCTCGATCTCCTGTAGCAAGCACTGCATAACATGTGTTGTTGATGAGTCTTCCTTCAATCCTGATGCCACATTCCTGCTCATAAATCCCAACCTACCAAATGATAAATCCCACATATAGATTGAAAAGGTATAGAGGCAGACCACATTCCTGACGCACTCTCTTCCTGATTTTGAAACATTCAGCATTTCCCTGCTCTGTTCTGATGACTGCTTCCTGGTCCAAGTACGGGTTTCACATAAGCACAATTGATTGTTCTGGGATTCCCATTCTCCGCAGGGTTAACCACAATTTGTTATGATCCACACAATCAAATGCCTTAGCATAGTCAATAACATGCAACTAGATATCCCTCTGGTACTCTGCTTTCTGCCAAGATCCATCTGACATTGGCTACAATATCTTTAGTGCCATGACATCTTCTAAACCTACCTTGTATTTCTGATAGTTCTCTGTCAATGTATTGTTCCAGACATTTCTGGATAATCTTCAGAAGGATTTTGTTTGTGTGTGATATGAGTGATATTGTATGATAATTTCCTCACTTGGTCAGGCTATCTTTTTTTAGAATAGCAATAAATATAGATCTATTCCAAAGAGGTAGTTATCCCCCAGATTTTCTGGTACAATCTGGTGAGCACATCCAGGGCAGTGTCTGTTTGTTGAAACATGACAATTGGTATTCTATTCAATTCATACCTTTACAATTATTTTTATTAATACTGTAATCAAACCCAACCCAATACTGCTGAATTGATGTAGAATCTTGGTGACTATATGGGACACAGCAAAACTGCCCTATATAGTTTCCAAGGCTGTAAATTTTATAGAAGTAGACTGTTACATCTTTCTCCTGTCAAGCATTTGGTAGATTTGACCTACCAAACTTTCACTTAACAAGTTAGTATGTTAACCACTAGATAACTAGGTCTTTTTTATACTAAGTATGACAAATGCATAGTTTGACAACAATTACACTTTTAAAAGAAACTAAGACTAATAAATTAAATTCGAAAATTATTGTGTAGAGATTAAGATTTATTTCCTATTAAAATAATTACACTATGCATGCCTTCAATCTCTGGTGGCCAAAAGGTAAAGAATTGCATCAACAAAAAGGTTTGAAATCGCCACCTGCTCTGGAGGAGAAAGATGATCAGTCTCCTCCCATATGATTTACGGCTTCTATAAGCCCTGGACGGTCAGCTCTAAGTCAGTTCTGACTCAACGGCAAACAACAACAACATATTCTTTGTCAAGATGAAAATTGGCAATACTTTTTTTTTTAGATCATATAAGTAGAGGTATTTAGGTACTGGGCAGAAGATTTGTATTCAGAAAAGTCTGATTTTTTAAAAAAATCAGGTTGTTTTTTTTTAAATTTTATGGAATCAAATTATGACTCAAATTTTAGAGTTTGGAACACAGAGTCACAAGGAGTGGAAAGACTTTTTCAGCATTTTCAACTGACACATTGAGCCTAAAAAAACAGAGTTGACTTGAAACGTCCCTAGATAGAAACTGCTCAAGTGAAGCACCTGATCTCATACCACGCGGCCACACCATAAATGAAGGAGAACAATAGAGTTTGGTGCACAGTGAGACATTTTGTGCCATTAAAGGTCAGATTCCTGGAGGGTGACAGTGTAGATTAGAGACAACCTGAAGAACCTTATAAAAGGCAAATTCCCCCAAAATTACTTACAGTAGAGTGAGTGGCTCACCTTATAGATTGAACATTTCAAACTAACAACTAATCAAAAACATCATAAAATAAGAATTACCAACAACTTATGCAGACAAACTAGAAGCAGCCTAATGCTTATCAAGAAAAACTTTACATCATGTCAAGAAAGCAACAGGCAGCTTCAAACACTGTGAGAAAACCAAGTAAGCTTTCTAAAAACAACAAATAAACAAAACCAACCAAACCAAAAAGCAGAGAATATTGCAGACCAAATTAATACCCTAAGATCAAGAAAGCATATGATATATGTTGATGTTGAGACATATTAACATCTATGAAAGAAAGTAAAGATGATGGAAGAAACAATGGAAGCCACAAATAAAAGGAATACCCTAGAGGTAGAGATAAGCAAAAGAAATATATTTATGAAGAGTTATTTGAACAGGCATGGAAGAAGGTGCAAATTATGAAGAAACATTGGAAACCATGGAAAAAGCAAGTACCTCAGAGATAGAGAGGAAGAAGAAATATGTTGAAGAGGAGGAATTTGCACAACTAGGGAAGAAAATACAAGATACGGAAGAAAGAATTGAAACTATAGATACAGAGGTACAAGAACTTAAAATATCACAAGATAGGGTACAGCCAACAGAGTACTGGAATTAACAGAAATATGTGAAAATGCAATCCAGATTATTAAGACTGAAATGGTAGAAGAGTCTAATATGCTGGAGGCACAAAAAGTAGAAGAGAAGAGATGGAGCAGAGAATCTGTGAGTTTGAAGATAAGAACCTCAACAGATACATACTAGAAGAAAAATCAGAGATGAGACATAAAGAAAATGAAGAAAATATTAGAATCATGTGGGATGACATCAAAAGGAACATACTTGTGACTGGAATTCCAGAATACCATAAGGACAGGGAAACCACTGGAAAAATTGTGGAAGATTTACTAGAAGCAAACTCCCCATGTATTAGGGAGAACAAGGAAATCCACATATAAGAAACTCAGTCAACACCAAATAAACTAGATCCAAAAAGAAAAACATCAAGATATATCATAGTCAAATTCTCCAAAAGAAAAGTTCAGACCATTAAAATAACACAAGAAAAACAAAAAGTAAATTACAAAGGAAAAGTAGGAAGATTAAGTTCTTATTACTTAGCAGAAATCATGAGAGCAAGAAAACTTAAGATGCAAAATGAAATATACAGAAAATGCAAGGAAAACAATTACCAGCCAAGGATCCTGTACCCAGCAAAGTGTTCCTTCAAATATGAAGGAGAAATCAAATCCTTTGAGGAAAAGAAAGAGCTTAAGGAATATCAAGGAATTTGTCTTTTTCCTCTAGGTTTTTAAATTTATCAGAGTGTAGCTTTTAATAATATTCTGCTATTACAGATTTAATTTTCTCTTGTACTATTGTGGTCACCTCTATCATTTCTTAATCAAGTTATATTTTCTACTTTTATTCCTTTTGCTAGATTTTCCAGGATTTGTCATTTTACTGACCCTTTCAAAAAAGTAATTCTTGGTTTTGTTGGTTTCAATTGTTTTTCTGTTTTCTGTCTTGTTGATCTCAACTCTTTTTCTTATAATTTCCTTTTTTTCCTAGAAGATATGAGTCATATTGTTGTTATTTTTCTACTAGATGAAAGTTTTGAGTGAGATCATCACTTTTCCTTCTTCACTTTTTTTATAGGTGTTTGCCTATTGCTACAAATTTTCCCCTAAAGATTGCCTTAGCTACACATCAGAGATTTTGATTCTTTCTAGTTTCATTATCATTTGTTTTGAGGAAATTTTTTCTTTCATTCTTTATTTCTTCTATAACCCAGCCATGTTCTAATGGGGTGTTGTGTGGCTTCCACATGAGTGGTTTTATAAGCTTTATCTTCTTACTGTTATTTCTACGTTCATGGCATTGTGGTCTGAGAAGATACTTTGTGTTATTTCAGTGTTTTTTAATTTGTTGAGACTTGCTGTGAGGCATAATATGTGACCAATTCACATGCCCTTGAGAAGAAAGTGAATTGAGTTTTAGCTGGCTGCAGTACTTGGAATATATCCACAAGGTCACGTTTCCTGAATGTATAGTTTACATCTTCTACATCTTTATTGCACTTCTTTTGAGTGGACCTATCCTTTAGTGAGAGTGGTGTGTTAAATTCTCCTACCATAATTGTCGTACTTTATATATCTTTCTTCAATTCTCTTAACCATTGCTTTATCTATTTTGCAAGTCTATCATTTGAGGAATAACTAAGGTTATGTCTTTTCTTTTAAATTATATAATTAATTTTTATTGGTTGAGTCTTCTTGATCTACTCATTATATACTGCTCTTTTTATCCTGAAGTCAATTTTATCAGAGATTAGTATTACTGCTTCTGCTTTTTTGTGAATGTGATTTGCTTGGTATACTTTTCCCCCTCATCTTTGATTTTGAGTCTATCTTTCTCTTCATTTCTTAGCTATGTTTCTTGTAGACAACACATTGATGGACTTTGTTATATTTTTTTCTGATACTCTTTTTTTTTCTTGATTGGGGTTTTACTATATTTCCATTAAGTTTGATTATGGGTAGGCCAGGGTTTATCAATGCCCATATTATCATGTTCTTGTTCTATTGTTTCTTGTTACAATGTTCCATCCACTTTCATTTGGTGTCTCTATGGGAAAGACTTCGCTTAAATGTTCTTGTAGACTTGGCCTTGTTTTCACAAATTCCTTGAGATCTTTCTTTTCTGCAAAGGATCTAATCTCCATGTTTGATGGAGAGCTTTGATGGGTACAGGATCCTTGGCTGGCAATTGTTTGTTTGTTTGTTTGTTTTTTCAATTTTCTATATGTGCCATCCTTTGTCTTCTTGTTCATTTGGTTTGTACTGTGAAATCAGAACTTAATCTAATTGCTTTTTGTTGTATGTTGGCTCTTTATTTTTCTCATGCTGCTTTTAGATTCATTGATAATAATGGGCGACTAGAACACAAAAGTTAGGAACAGAGAGGAAGGTTCAGTAGCTGGAAAATATGGGCTCGGTGAGAGAAATGAGGCTGGAGATAGAATGATAGAGTTCTGCACATTCAATGATTTATTC
>NW_006399916.1:1328961-1331753 GCF_000299155.1 Elephantulus edwardii
TGTCCTGGAGAGGGTGAAGCCAGAGTGTTCCCTGGAGTCAAGGATTCTGAAGCTTCATCTGACATATTTTGGGCATGTTGCCCAAAGGAGGGACTGGTCCTTGGAAAGGGACATCATGTTTGGCAGAGTGGAGGGGAAGCGAAGGAGAGGAAGACCTTTGGTGAGATGGATCAATTCTGTGACTGGAGGGTGGGAATAAGTGCGTTTGAATCAGCTAGGTTGGCACAGGATAGAACAGCATTTAGAGCTCTTGTACATAGGGTCGCTATGAGTCGCAAGCGACTCGATGGCACATAGCAACAACAACAACAACAATTCTTATCTTTTAATTTGGAGAATTTTACTATTCCATGTCTTGATGTTTTTCTTTTTGGGTCTAGACTATTCGGTGTCTGCTGAGCTTCTTTAATATGGATTCTCTCATTCTTCATAATACCTGAGTAGTTTTCTTCTAGTATCTTTTTTCACAATTTTCTTAGTGATTTCCCTGTCCCTCCCATGCTCTAGAATTCCAATCATACTTATTTTGTTCTTCTTTATGACATCCCACATGAGTCTATTGTGTTCTGCATCTTCTTTATGTCTTACCTCTGATTTTTCTTCTAGTTTGTTCCCATTGAGGTTCTTGTTTTATCACTCATTGATTCTATCCTCCGTCTCTTCAATTTTACTTTTTTCATCCCTCCAAAATGTTGAATGTTTTTGCCATTTCAGTCTTAGTACTCTGGATTACATTCTCATGTATTTCTGTTATTTCCAGTACAGTGTTGGCTGTATCCCTTTTATCTTGTGATGATTTTTGTAAATTCTTGTACCTCTTTATCTATACTTTCAATTATCTTCTATTTTTTTTCTTTACATTTTCTTCTGTAGTTGTGCAAGTTCCTACTCACCAATATATTTTTTCTGGCTCGCAGTGTCTGAAGTATTTCTTTTCTTGATGACTTCCATTGTTTCTTTAGTGTTCAAATAATTCCACATCAATATATTTCTTCTGATCAATATATTTCTCATAGGATATTCCATTTATTTGTGGCTTCCACTTCCCCCCCCCCATCATATATACTTTCTTCTGTTGCTGAGAGATTGCATCCATGTTGGGTCTGCATTGTTTTCTACTTTCTTTTTTTTCAGAAAGGCTACATTTTCCCCCCACAGTGTTTGAAGCTGCATGCTCCTTTCTTAACATTAAGTAAAGTTTTTCTTGATACATGTTAGACCATTTTTATTGTCTCTGTGTAGTTTGTTGGAGTAGTTCTTATTCTTATGATATTATTGATTAGTTGCCACCTTAAAATGTTCAGTTCATGGAGTGAACCATTCACTGTACTGAAAGTCTTTTCTGGGAAAATTTGCTTTTCCTAAAGTCCTCCAGGTTCTCTCTGCTCTGCACTGCAGCCTTGCAAGAATCTTACCTTATTTTAGTCCCCCTACCCTCCTCTATTGTCCTCTTTATTCTATGGAACAGGTGAGTGGTATAAAACCAGGTGCTCCACTCAAGCAGTTTCTGTCTATGGAGGTTTCAAGTCAGCTCTATTTCTCACAGCTCAATTTTCCAGCTGAGGAAGTCTTTCCCCTGCCTTTAACTCCATGTCCCACACCCTCTTATCATGGATGGCACCTGGGATGGCCCCTCAGTGTCTGAAGCAAGGATCTCCAGATAGAGGGAACTTTCACCAAAGAAATTTAAATCCCTTTTCTCCCCCCGCCCCCACATGCACTTAAAGTTCTAGCCCTGTGGAAGATTGCCTCACCTGATGGCCTCATCTCTCCTGAAGCCTAATGTTTTCATTTAACTCTGGAGTGGCACAAGATCATAGATGCCGACTTTAGCAGTTTGTGTTCAGGAGGATCTCAAGTCAGCTCTCCTTATCTCAGAAATCTGAGGAAGTCTTTCCCCTGGATGTAGCTCTCTGAATCAAACTCTCTTGTTCTGCTTTTACCCTGTGGTTGCCCTGCAGTGGTAGAGGCAAAGATCCCCAAATGGAGGGACCTTTCACCAGGACAATTTCATTCATTTCTCTCCCCCCCACATGCCTCTATAGAATCAGTTTTAAGTTTATCTTCATATTAAGGAAAACATAGAGAGCTTGAAGAAATAACAGCTAATGCACAAGTAGATATTTGCAAATACATTTTATTGTAGTATTACAATTTCAAAGAGTTAAAAATGATTTAAATGCCCATCAATGAATGAATGGAAAGACCTAAGATACATTCATATAATGGACTACTATGTAGCATTGATAAACTGTGGACAGCTCTTGAAAGAGTGCACACCATAGATGAGTCCAGAGAATATTATGATGAGTAAAATAAGTCAGCCACAAAAGGACAAAAATGTAGAAGACCACTTTTATAATATCTAGAGAATAATTCACTCAAACAGAAATTAATCTAGTTTGCATACCTGGGTGGGGAGTGAGGATGAGTGACCAGAATATTAATGGAGAGGCAATGAAGACTTTATGGAAATAGGAGAAGGGAAAGACAATGCAGAATGAATGACAATCATGTATTGTGGGCTCATTAATTATTGTTATGGAACAAATATGCGTGGTTGATTATGAGGAAATTAAACACATCCATTCAATATGTTTAGTAAACTTTCACACAGATCACAACAAAAATATTGTAAAAATTGTTTTATTCAAAGGATATGTTCCAAAAATAGTTTTATTCTAAAAATATGTTAAACAAAATAATTTCACTCTAAGGGTAAATTTCAAAACCACTTTCAATAAAATGTCAATACAAAATATAACTCTACAGGTATTTCTCTTGATGCATTG
>NW_006399916.1:1333213-1336098 GCF_000299155.1 Elephantulus edwardii
CCTTCATCACCATAGGCTCTTGCTCATATGTTATTTCTATAAATTCCTCTGTATCTGCCAATTCCTTTCTATATAATGACTCAGTATATTCCTTCCGTCTTCTTTTAATACTTCCTTAATCATTTAATATTCTGCTCAAAGCATCCTTGATTACAGCAACTCTAGGTTTGAATTTGTTCTTGATGCATTAATTTTCTTGAAAATGTTTGTATTGCTTTTGAAGCTTCTGATGTTACTTAAAATAAAGTTTTATTTGTATGTTCTAAAATAAGAATAGTGCATTGTTGTTGTTGTTTTTGTTATATGCCATTGAGTTGCCTGAAACTCATAGCGACCCTATGTACAACGGCCTATGTACCCTGCCCTATCCTGTGACAATCTCACTGTTTCCAAAGCACCTACTCTGATTACCCCAGTTACTGAATCAATCCACCTCTTCCTCTCCTGCGTTGTCCCTCCAACCTCCCAAGCATGGCGTCCTTCTCCAAGGACTGGTCCCTCCTTGCAACATGACCAAAGTATGTCAGATGAAGCTTCAGAATCCTTCCCTCCAAGGTGCAGCCTGGTTTAATCCTCTCTAAGATGAACCTGTTCATTTTATTAACAGTTCATGATATAGTCGATACTCTTCTCCAACACCACAGCTCAAAGGCATCTATTCTCCCTGTATCCTCCCTAATCATTGTCCAGCTCTTTGATACATAGCAAGTGATTGCAAAGAATATGGCCTGTATCAGGAACACCTTAGTCTCCAGAGTGACACCATTGCTCTTCAGTACTTTGGAAAGGTCCCTAACAGTTGACTTTCCCATTGCAATACATCATTTCATTTCCTGGCTGTTGGTGCCAAGAGTGTTGACTGTGGAGGCAAGCAAAGAAAGCTGTTAACAATCTCAATCTCTTCATCATCTGTCCTAATGCTGCCAATTGGCCCAGTTGTGAGAATTTTTGGTTTCTTGATATTGAGCCTCAATTCAAACTGATGGCTTCAGTATTTGACCTTCTACATTACAAAAAATTAGTGCATTACAAAAGCAACTGAATGAACTCAAATTTACAGATTTGGAGCAGGAGTTGTCAAATGGAATTGAAAACGAATCCTTTGAACAACAACAACAAAAAAAAACCAAAACAAACAAACAAACAAACAAACAAAAACAACCCAAACCAAAAACCAGAAACAAAACCCACAAACCTGTTTCATCATGACAATATCCTAACATAGTTAAGAGTCAGAAATGAA
Source organism: Elephantulus edwardii (assembly GCF_000299155.1). Taxonomy (NCBI): domain Eukaryota; kingdom Metazoa; phylum Chordata; class Mammalia; order Macroscelidea; family Macroscelididae; genus Elephantulus; species Elephantulus edwardii. The sequence goes on from NW_006399916.1 coordinate 1,334,457, forward strand.
AAATGTAAAGGACATAGTAAAAGAAGGCTGCATATACTTTAGTTCCTATTCATTTGTTTTCCCAATTCATAAAGCACTAAGTAAATCACTGTAAATTAAAAGGATTGCCATGATTCTGCACTGATTCTTTTAAGAGGTGTTTTCAATATCAGTCTTTGTGGCTGTACATGCATTCACACATATAATAAATCTATGGTCATGCTCCATATAAAATTAAAGTTAATGTGTTAATTTAGTGTACATATATTAATCCAATTTAGTAAAAAGCTTTTAAAATAGCTAGCAGCTTCAATTAAGTAAAAGAGTTAAGTGATGCCAAGGAAGAATTTTTTTAGGTCTTCCTTAATTTAACATAGGACTTTTGACAAATTATAATTCTGAATTGCATTTTTTCCTCCTCACTAATGAACCTGGTCTCTCCTATTATTGATTGCCCTTCTTCCATGTAAGAGGATAATTTATTCTCTGAAGATTAAAACTTATTTTGATTACTCATACAGGGCATTTATTTTGTTGTCCACTACCTTCTTGTTTCCAGTTAGACGTTGCATTATTTTCTAGAGTTCTTCCTGATGCTTTAGTAAAAGCAGTCACACTATGCATTATGAACTATTATGCTGTATGTGGCTTTGTACACAGATACATACAACAATTAGATTCCTTACGGAATTTGATATTAGGTTAAGATACAGTAGGCTCAAGCCATCTGTTCTCCACAGAATTGTTAACATCAGAGCTGTGGGTTGAATTCCTTTTCTAGCATGTGGAATAAGATATGTAGAAAGAAAATTTGGTTATAAAAGTAATACTCTTATTTCCCCTTTCATAGCTAGAGATGCTGAAAAGGGTTGAAGTAAAAGGGAAGAAATAAATCTAGCATTAACAGAATGAGAGTAATCTCACATTAGTTTATTTTGATTATATCATATGTTTAAAATGGATGCTTTATTTATTCAAAGCATCTTTTGTGGATTCTTCAATGACTCCATTAGCTCTCTAGCCATGCTGCCTAGTTTACTATGCACATTTCTGTATTCAAATATATACGTTGGCTCCTCTATTGAGACATGCTTTTTTCATGAGCCATGATTATCAGGGGACCATATCACTGCTCTGCTGTAAGACTCCAAAGCCTGTGTATGGCATGGCCGGCCTAGGAACATCTTCCAGCCACCTCTTTCCCTATAACTGAGAAAGGCTGTGTTCTAGCCTAGGCACACTCAAACCCTAGTCAGAAAAAGTTCCTCTGCCTGCCAGGTTGAGGAGCTGCAATTTCAGGGTGGTGGTTGTTGTTGTTGTTATGTGCCATCGAGTCACTGGCAACTGATAGCGATCCCATGCACAACAGCCCTAAACTCTGCTCTGTCCTGTGCCAATCGCACCGTCTCCAATACACCCATCCCCATTATCCCAGTCATTGAATCAATCCACCTCATAGAGGGCCTTCCCCTTCTGCACCGTTCCTCCACCCTCCCAAGCATGATGTCCTTCTCAGAGGACCGGTCTCTCCTTATAACACATCCAAAGTATGTTGGACGGAGCCTCAGAATCCTTGCTCACAAGGAGTCACCGGGTTTAGTCCTTTCCAGGATGAATCTGAATCTGTTTGTTTTCCTAGCAGTCCATGGTACACTCAATACTC
>NW_006399916.1:1338378-1342492 GCF_000299155.1 Elephantulus edwardii
AACTGCTGTCCAGCTATATAATTTCTTAAACTCAAACAGAGAAGGTCAGGTCTAGCCATGATTTCTGGAGGGCAAAAGACATCCTGCTCTGTGTTGACTGTTGTTACCAAGAGGGGAGTACACAAAACATAGTCATATCACCAAACTGTGCCAAGAAATCTGGAAGACAAGCACCTGGCCACCTGACTGGAAGAGGTCCATTTTTGTTCTTATTCCAAAGAAAGGTGATCCAACAGAGTGCAGAAATTATCAAACAATATCATTAATATCACATGTAAGCAAAATTATACTGATAATTATCCCCAAACAACTGAAACAGCACATCAACAGATAACTTCTACAGGTGCACAATGGTTTTAGAAGATGCTATGATACTAGGAATATTATAGCTAATGTTATATGTATCTTGGCTGAAAGCAGAGAGTACTAGAGGAATGTCTTTCTGTGTTTCATTGACTATGGAAAAGCATTTGACTGTATGGATCACAACAAACAGTGGCTGACTCTTAGAAAATTTTGAATCCCAGAATACTTTATTGTGCTTATGTTTAACCTAAACTTAAACCAGGAGATAATCTTCAGAACAGAGCAAGGAGATATTGCATGGTTCAAAATTGGGAAAGGGATACACCAGAGATGTATCTTTTCAATCTGCATGAACAAATCAACCACAAGTCTGAGCTCTAAGAGGAGGAATGTGGCATCAGAATTGGAGGAAGACTCATCAACAAGCTGTGTTATGCAAATTACACAAGCTTTCTTGCTGAAACTGAGGAAGATCTGAAGTGCTTGCTGCAGAAGGTCAAGGCCTACAACCTTCAATATGAATTGAAGCTCAACATCAAGAAAACAAAATTTCTCACCACTGGGACAATTAACAGCATCAAGATAGATGGTGAAGAGATCAATATTATTAATACCTTCAATTTTATTGGCTCTACAATCAACATTCTTGGTACCAACAACCAGAAAATTAAAAAAATGAACTACGTTGGGAAAGTTGACTGTCAAAGACTTCTCATGAGTACCAAAGAGCAATGACATCAGTCTAGAGACTAAGGTGTACCTGATCCAGACCATGGTCTTCAAAATTACTTGCTCTGCATCAGAATGTAGGACAATTACACGGTATTAGAGAAAGAGCATTAATGGAAGCTTCATCTTACATATTTTGGCCATGTTGCAAAGAGGAACCAGTCCTTGGTTCATCATGCTTGGGAGGGTGGAGGAACAGTGAAAGAGTGGAAGACCCTCAATGAGATGGATTGACTCTGACTCACGTAATGGGACTAGGTGTGTCAAAGATGGTGAGGTTGTTCTTTGCTTTGTAAATGTGAGGAATTACATTGATGGTTTTTCTTATGTTGACTCATCTTGACATAACTGTTATGAGGTGAATTATTTTTAATGTATCATTGGATTCTAATGGCCAAGATTTTATTCATGATTTTCACATCTATGCTCATAAGAGATATGGATCTATAGTTTTCTATTTTGGTGGTGTCTTTACCTGGTTTTGGTATCAAGGATATGCTTGCTTCATAGAATGAGTCTGGAAGAATCTCATCTTTTTCTATTTTTTTAAATAGTTTAGGTAGAGTTGGTGACAGTTCTTCTTAGAATGTTTGAAAAAATTCACTTGTAAAAGTATCTGGTCCAGGGATTCTTTTTGGCTCTAAGGTGTTTTATTACCCTTTCAATTTCTTCTTTTGTAATGGGTCGGCTCAGATGTTCAATTTTGGTTTGTGCCAGTTTAGTTAGGTTGTGATTTTCTAAGTATTTTTCCATTTCCTCTAGGTTTTCATATTTGTTTTATTATAGTTGTTCATAATATTCCATTGTTAACCTTTTTATTTTACTAGGTTTCACTGCAATATTGCCCGTTTCATCCCTTGTTGTTCTTAGCCATCAAGTCACTTGCAACTCATAGAGACCCTATCTTGTGCCAACCTCATTGTCTCCAACACACCTAGTCCAACTACCCCAATCACTAAATCTATTCCTCCTTTACTGTCCCTCCACTCTCCCAAACATGATGTCCCTCTTCAAAGACTGGTCCCTCCTTGCAACATGCCCAAAGTATGTGAGATGAAGCTTCAGAATCCTTGCATCCAAGGAGCATTCTGGCTTCACCCTCTCCAGGCCAAACCTGTTTGTTCTCCTAGCAGTCCATGGTATATTCAACATTCTTCTCTGTCACCACAGCTCAAAGGCATCAATTATCTTTCTGTCATCCCTAGGTACTGTCCAGCTTTCTGATGCATAGCACACAATTTTGAAGACTATAGCCCGGATCAGGTGCACCTTAGTCTTGAGCCTGATGTTGTTGCTCTTCTGTACTCTGGAGAGGTCCCTGACAGCTGACTTTCCCAATGCAGTTCACCTTTTGATTTCCTGGCTTCTGGTATCAAGAGTGTTGACTGTGGAGCCAAGCAAACTAAAACTGTAAAGTATCTCAATCTCTTCACCATCCATAATGATGCTGCCAATTGGCCCAGTGGTGAGAATCTTTGTTTTCTTGATGTTGAGCTTCAATCAGTATTGAAGGCTGCAATCCTTTACCTTCTATAGCAACCACTTCAAGTTCATCCCTTATTGGGATTATTTTTGTCTTTTAATTCTTTTCTTTTGTTAGTTTTGCTAGCGGTTTGTCAATTGTATTAAACTTTTTGAAGAACAAACTACTGGTTTTATTGATGGTTTCAATTGCTTTTCTTTTTTATATTTCATTTATCTCAGCCCAAATTTCTTTAATTTCCAGGTTTTTTGGGGGGGTGATGGGTTTTCGTGCTGTTCTTTTTCAATTTGTTGCACATGATCCTGTCAATTGATTCAGAAAAGGCCTTTTACAAAATACAACACCACTTCTTGTTTAATCAAGAAGTTTTAAAACGGGAGCTCTGGTGGTCTAGTGGCAAGGAGCTGCAACTACAATCACAGAGGCACATGGTTCGAATCCACCAGATGCTGTGCCAGGGAAGGAGGGACAATCTCGTCCTGTACCAGTCAGATCTGATTTGACGGTACACTCACACAAAAATAATAAAATAAGTTTTAAAACACTAAACAAAATAGGAATAGAAGGGAATTTCCTCAACACAGTAAAAAGTATATATGGAAACCTGAGAGCCAATGTTCTTCTAAATGGAGAAAATTTAAAGGCATTTTCTTTGAGAACAGGACTAGACAAAAATGTCCACTATAACATCTTCTATTCAGTATTGTATTAGAAGTCATAGAGGTAGCAATAAGACAAGAGAAGTAAATAAGAGGTATCCAAATTGACAAAGAAGAAGTAAAATTATCTCTATAGGCAGATGATATGACAGTATACTTAGAAAAACCCTTAAGATTCAGCAAGAAAACTACTGGACACAGTTGGCCAATTCAGCAAAATAGCAAGATATAAGATGAACATTAAAAAAAAAAATCAATTGGATTTGTCTACAGCGACAAAGACAACATAGAATTAGACATAAGAAAAAGCAATATTCATCACAATAGCTAATAACAAGAATAAATACTTAAGAGTAAATCTAAATAGAAACAAAAAAGACTTATTCAAAGAAAATTACAAAACATTACTACAAGAAACTCAAAGAGACCTGGAGAAATGGAAGAACACCCCTTGCTCATGGATAGGAAGACTCAATATTGTGAAAATTATAATCTTACCAAAGGCAGTCAACATGTTCAATGCAATACCAATAAAAAGACCAATTCCATTCTTCAACAAGATGGAAAAGGCAATCTCCAATTTCATTTGGAATTAAAAGAAGCCTTGAATAAATAAAGCACTCCTTAAAAAGAGAAAGAAGTTAGGAGGACTCCAACTACTCCATCATTTAAAATCTTACTACACTGTCAAGTGGTCAAGACAGAGTGGTACTGGTACAATGACAGACACATAGATCAATAGAATAATATTGAGAACAAAGAAATCAGCCCATCCACCCATAGTCAACTGATATTTTACAAGGAGATGAAATCAGCTAAGTGGGGAAGTGACAGCCTTTTTAACAAACGGTGTTGGCAAAATTGGAGAACCATCCAGGCTGTGTTTAGAAGGGGTCATGGTCCTAGAGATATTGTAGCTGATGTTAGATGGATCTTG
>NW_006399916.1:1344547-1345653 GCF_000299155.1 Elephantulus edwardii
AGGGGCTGTTGTGTGAGGGCACCTGCGTAAATGCCACCAGGCAGGGAACACTGAGAAAACCATTGGGTGGGAAATGGACAGCAGGAATTTGAGTAGGGACCCAAATTGTGAGCACACTCAGACAGCAGAAATTTGAGCAAGGTTCCCCAAGTGTTTGACCTGCCCTTGCGATCACCCAACCCTATGCCTACCTCACCCCATTTGGCTCCACACCAGTGCCTACACGTCTGGTAATCAACTTGCCTTTAATCAGGAGCACCTTGACCCATCTTACCATCAAGATATTGCAGGCTCTGAAGTGACATTTCTCTGAAGTCAGAAGTTCAGAGAAAGGCACAAATTCGGTAGCTGGCCAACTGATCTCAAGAGCATTGTCTTAAGATAAAGAACATATCAGTGTCTCGAAGAAAGCAAACTATCCCACACAATACACAAGAGCAAAACAAGATGTCACTCACAAAGGGTGACACAGTATCAGTGAATTCACTGAAGCCAGAGAGTCTGATGGAACTTTCTGACACAGAATTTAAAAAAGGAGTGACTGAATATATCCACTGGATGAAAGACAAACTTGATGAATTACAGGATACTACAAGCAAAAACCAGGAGGAGCTAAAAAAAGCAGTGCAGAACATTGCAGAGAGAACAAATGAAGCATTAGTGGCACTGGAAAAACAAGAATACACTATTCAAAATGTAAGTCCCAATGTTTCAGAGGCTGTCAACATGATGGAGGGACATATGAGCACAGTTGATGAGATGGAACACAGAATCAGTAGACTCAATAGAGATATTGAAGAATTTAACCACACAATAAGCCAACTTGACCTCAAAGATATTTATAGACTAATGCACCCCAAAAAATCACAGTATACCTTCTTCTCTAATGTGCATGGAACATTCTCTAGAATAGATCACATTCTAGGACACAAGGCAAGCATCAATAAACTAAAAAACATAGAAATAATACAAACCATCTTGTCAGAGCATAATGCTACAAAATTAGAAATTAATAATAGGACGATAAAGGAGAAAAAAACCATACATTTGGAAGCTGAACAACACCTTGCTTGAACATGACTGGGTAGTAGAAAAAATAAAAAATG
>NW_006399916.1:1347717-1348851 GCF_000299155.1 Elephantulus edwardii
CAATGAAACACAGATAGACATTCTTCTGGTATTCCCTGCTTTCAGCTAAGATCCATCTAGCATCAGCTACAATATCCCCAGTACCACGACCCCTTCTAAACCCAGTCTGGCCTTCTGGCAACGCTCTGCTGATGTGCTGTTCCAGTCTTTTTTGGATAATCTTCAGTAGAATCTTCCTTGCATGTGAAATCAATGATATTGTTCTATAGTTTCCACAATCAATTGGGTCACGCTTCTTTGGAATGGGAACAAATATAGACCTCTTCCAGTCCATTGGCCATGTAGTTGTTCTCCAGATTTCTTGGCACACCCAGTGCAGCATCTGTTAGCTAAAATACTTCTATTGGTATACCATCTATTCCTGGGGCCTTATTTTTTTGCTATTTCCTTCAAAGCAGCTTGAACTTCTTCCTTCATCACCATAGGCTCTTGATTATATGTTATTTCATTAAATTCTTCTGTATCTGCCAATTCCTTTCACTACAATAACTCAGTATATTCCTTTCATCTTCTTTTAATATTTCCTGGATCAATATTCTGCTTAGTGATAGCAATAAATAAGGGAATAAAAGTTATCCAAATTGGCAACGAGGAGGTAAAAGTATCCCTCTAATTGGATGACATGATAGTATACTTAGAAAAATTTATAGACACAGCAAAAAAACTATTCGGCACAGTGGACCAATTTAATTTAGCAAAGTGGCAGGATACAAGATCAACATACAAAAATTAGTTAGGTTTCTCTACAGTGACAAAGAGAATACAGAGCCGGAACTAAGAAAAGCAATCCCTTTCACAATAGCTAATCACAAGTTTAAATACTTGGGAATAAATATAACCAGAAGCACAAATGAACTATTTAAAGAAAATTACAAAACATACCTACAAGAAACAAAAATTGATCTTGAGAAATGGAAGAATATCCCTTGCTCATGGATAGGAAGACTCAATGTTGTGAAAATGGCAATACTACCAAAAGCAATTTACACATTTAATGCAAACCCAATACAAATACCAAGCCCATTCTTCAACGAGATTGAAAAGGCAATCTCCAGTTTCATTTGGAATGGAAAGAAACCCCAAATAAGCAAAGCACTCCTTAAGAATAGAAGAATGGTAAGAGGTATCTCACTC
>NW_006399916.1:1349636-1350248 GCF_000299155.1 Elephantulus edwardii
GCTTTCTCAAAAATTTACAAATAGAGATGCCATTTGACCCAGCAATTCCACTACTGGGAATATACTCCGAAGAGACAATAACTGACATCTAGGCATGTATATGCACACCCATGTTTATTGCAGCTTTGTTCACAATATCAAGGAGTTGGAAATAACCTAAGTGCCTATCAACAAACAAATGGATAGAGAAGATGTGGTACATTCACACAATGGAATTCTATGTTGTACTGAAAAACAAGGAACTCATGCAGTATTTTCCAAAATGGTTTAATCTGGAAAACATTATGCTGAGTGAAATATCCCAGTCACAAAAGGACAAATATTGCATGGTGCCACTGTTGTAAAAGAGAACTGACCTTGGGATTGGGGAGAGACTAAGTAAGATGGGTTCAAGAATGTATACTGCACTGAAACAGATGAGGGAGAAAACTGTTTAAAAGGGATATGTGATTAGGTATTTCTGTCATGACAGGAGTCTAGAGCGATGGCTACATGGTGAAGTGGACCTGAGGGAAGTTTTGTAAAACAATGAAAAAATTTTTCTTTTACTTTTCCAAGAGGGTATTGTTCTGGAGGGGAGGCTTAGGTGAGGAAAAATATGCAACAGTGAAT
>NW_006399916.1:1351353-1354618 GCF_000299155.1 Elephantulus edwardii
GTGCAACAATGAATGAATGGAAACCCAAAATCTCTGTAAATGTTCATTAAAATGAATAAAACTTAATAAAAAAAGACATTCAGATGGTGAACACATAATGAAATGTTCAAAATCCCTAGCTCTAGGAGAGATGCAAAACAAAACATCTACGAGATATCATCTCACCCCACTAAGAATAGCAAAATTTAACAAGTAGAAAACAACAAATGTTGGTAAGCTTGCGGAGAAACTGGAACGCTAATTCACTGCTGGTGGCAGTGTAAAATGGTGCAACCATTATAGAAGGCAGTATGGCTCTTTCTCAAAAAGTTGGAAATAGAAATGCCATTTGACCCAGCAATTCCAGTACTGGGAATATAGCCTAAAGAAACCAGAACTGCCACCCAAGCAGATATATGCCCACCCATGTTTATCGTAGCTTTGTTCACAATAGCAAATATTTGGAAACAACCCAAGTACCCATCAAAAAACAAAAGCATAGAGAAGCTGTGGTATATTCACACAATTGTACATTACTATGTGGTACTGAAAAAGAAAGAACCCTTGAAATATTATACAAAATAAGTGATCAGGAAGGATATTATGCTAAGTGAAATATCTGTCACAAAAAGACAAATACTGCATAATAGCACTGTTGTAGAGCAGGACTGACTTGGGGTACACCCTGCCCAATTTTGAATCATGCAGTATTTCCCTGCTCTATTCTGACGACTGCCTCCTGATCCAAGTATAGGTTTCACATTAGAATTATCAAGTGTTCTTGAGAGTGAAATCAATGATATTGTTCTATAATTTCCACACTCTGTTGTGTCACCCTTATTTGGAATGGGAACAAATATATATCTCTTCTAGTCAGTTGGCCAAATGGTTGTTCCAGAGACTTGGAAGTAAAGCCCAAAACTATAAAGTTCATAAAAGACAAACCTGGAACAAGCTTAGACGTTCCAGTATATGGTATAAAGAGACTGTCAAATACAACTAGAAAGGCACAATCTTCAGAGGATAAAATTGATTTATGGTACCTCCTAAAGATTAAATTCCTGTGTGCATCAAATCTTTTTCCAATAAAGTGAAAAGAAAAGTGACTGACTGGGAAAGAACATTTGGCAATACCATTTCAGACAATGGTCACATATCAAAAATTTTCAGAATCTTACAAGGCCTCCTGAAGAAAAATACTGATAACCCAATTACAAAATGGACAATAGAATGAAAACTTTTCACAGAAGATATTTCTCTGATGGCCTAAAGCTACATGAAGAAATGGTCCAAATCATTGGCAATAAGAGAGAAGCAAATAAAAACCACAATGAGATACCATCTCACTCCAATAGCAGTGGCAATGTTTAAACAGGACAGCAAGTAATAAATGTTGGAGAGGATTTAGAGAGATAGAAACTTTTATACATTTTTGGTAGGATTGTAAAATGTACAACCATTCTGGATGGCAGTTTGGCATTTCCTCAGAAAGCTCAACATAGAAATTCCATATGACCCAGCTATTCCACTGGGTAGAATATACACTAAGAAAATGAGAACTGAGGCACAAACAAAGACTTGTACACCAATGGTCATAGCAGCGTTATTCTTCATCTTGAGAACATGGAAACAGCCCAAATGTCCAACCACAACTGAATGGACTGGGAAATTATGGCACATTCACATGATGGAATACTACGCAGTATGGAGGAGTAATGACTTTTTAAATAACTGCCTAACTTGGGAGGGACTGGAAAGCATTATGCTGAGTGAAGTAACTCAGTCCCATAATAACAAGTACCATATAAGACCTTAATTGAAGAACATGTATGAGAATCCAAGGAGGGAAGTGTGGGAGTAGAGGGGTGAGGATGGGCGGGGACATTGGTTAATCACAGGTTTGCACAATTTGATTGGTGGAGGGGTGGTAAAGGAAATGAGAAAGGTTTGGTGTCAAAAACAATATATATGAACTTTGTAAATAAACCAGTATAAAATAAAAATTATATTAAAAATAAGAAGAACAGACATGTTCGTTCAGTTGTTTGTCTGCCCTGACATAGCGTTTTAATTCAAAGATTTACTTTAAACATATCCAAAAGCTGGCATTATTGTTAAGACTGTTAGAATTATTCTGGGCAAATTCTACATGTCTTACCCCAATGTTGGGCAATTATCATCATCAATTTTACATTTTCTTGAGGGAGGAAGTGATGGTCTAGTGATAGAGACTAAGTTTTAATTTCTTATTGGCTCAGCATAATAACAAAGATCTTTAGAAACAGATCAAAAGATAGAAGAAGAGTCAGTATTAGAATATTCTGATTCCATTGAGTCATTCACATACATTCAGTGTCCCTAGAATGCAACCAACATCTATTTGTCAATAAACACGGGCTTGTTGATAAGATGTGTAGTGGATTTCTGTATTGTTTCTTATCTAAAGCACATTGAAAAGAAAGATAAAGCAATCAACAAAACCTTATGGATCCCAAACAGTGCATGACTTTGCAGTGTTTCTACCCTTGTGCATGAAGTTGCTATGAAATGGGAAACAACTAAAAAATAGCTAACGACAATTTTGACTTGAAGTGTCTATATTTTGCTCCTAATGTTGTCTTAATGTCGCATCCATATCAATATAGGAGGTCTGTTGGTCTAATGGTAAGGAGATATGCTGCTGACAAAAACTTAAGTGGTTTGAATTCACTAGCTGTTGTTTTTTTTTTTTGTTGGAGAAAGATGAACAATCTTTTCTCATGCAATTTGCAGCCTCTGAAAACACACTGGAGGATCAGCTATGAGTTGGATCTGACTCAATTGCACAAAGTAACAACAACATATAAATATAAATACAATGGTAGAGGGTCAGCAAAAGATTGGAATACAGTCAACAAGATGAATTGACACAGTGACTTTAACAATGAGGTCAAGAATATCAGAGGAGGTAAAGATGATACAAAACAGGGCAAATCTTAGGTCTGTTGTTCATAGAGTTGTTGTGAGTCATACATGACTTGACAAGATCTATCGCCAATGCTTTATTAATAAAAATATCATTTGTACATCAATCTATATGGTCACAAAATCCAGGAAACATGTATTATTCTCTTAATGATTTCTTTAAATCTTTTCTCTTTTTGTATGAAAAGATTCACAGCACTCTTAGAAGTCTGTAATTTTTTTTTATTAATTTAGTTTGTTTATTTTTCATTTCAATGAACATCTACAGAGATTTTGGAATTCCATTCATTCATTGTTGCACCCTTCTCCCCGCACAAACCCC
>NW_006399916.1:1354823-1361115 GCF_000299155.1 Elephantulus edwardii
TTTTAGACTATTCTCTCCCCCATAGAAATCTGTAATTTTAAGAGCATCCCTCCTACCCTTCATTAACTTCCTTGAGTATGTGCCATTTTCTTACAAGCTGTAGGTAACTGTTTAGAAACTGTTGCTGTATTGCTATTGTTGTATACTGTCAAGCCAGAAGTAACCCATAGATGATGGTCTAGTAGGTTTTAAGAGGCTGTAAATCACACAGAAGAAGGGAGATTGTCCTTGTTTAATTACTCCTGTATCCATTTCCCATTACTGATGTGACAAATCATCATATAGAGAGTTGCCCCATTCCTTCATCTCCCAGCTTCAAAGATAGCAGTGGACTCATTATCAACCTTAATTCTGTCTCAAATCTTAAATAAATCCTTTTTGCCAAGTAACATTATATATTTTATTGTTTCAGTGATTAGGATGTTGTCTTTGGACAGATCTTGACTCTAGCTACCCTCTAAAGGTCATTATCTCATTGAGGAATAAGTTGCATAGTATTGTCTTATAATTTATTTCAAGTTAACCCGCAATACTCTCATTTTACATATTTTTTAAAATACACAAAATTTATAAGCCTGAATAGGGAATTGTGATATTAATTCCAATTGCTCTTTATAAAGGTGTTGGTATAAGATTTAAATACTTGAGAACTGGTCTTTTCTCCAACATCTTTCTTCTTTGAACAATTTTGTTTCATCTTTTAATCCTCTCCAATGCCCTAGGCCAAGTTGAATTTTATAATAGTTTATGCTAAAGTTAATTTATATTAGTTGCAGATTCTCTTTGGGTCTTATTGTTTAAAGTTAACCATTTTATTAAAATGTTCTTTAGTGAATTTTTCCTACTTTTTAAAATCCCTTTTTTTCTAAAACTGAAAAATGTTCTTACAAAATTTAGGGAAGTACTTTAAAAAATGAAAAAGAATGACTTAAAAGTAAAACTAATACAAAGAAATAAAAATTATCAACAACAGTAATAAAAATGAATATATATATATATATATATATATATATAAACAAAGGTATCACCCCATCCATACATCCATCTGAATGGCTTCAAGCATTTCAAAGATACAGAACACATAATTTAAATTCTTCACCCTATTGTCAAGACAAAGAGTAACAAGAACTGGATTTGTCTTTGAATATAAATGATTAGAGAACTGAATGTACTTTATGAAGCAAAAAGTTTTAGGCATGATAAATAGTCAGAGCCATGCCATGATGCTGAAAAGAAGGGAAAGAGATGGGCTGGTGTTTAAGACTATCCTCATTTTCTGCTTGGATGTAATTTCTGGACCATGAGTACCAGGTGATCTTGATAAGATGACAGGATTGACACTAAAGTTTAGAGAACACAATCTAATCATTTGCAGAGCTTAGTTATTCAGATCTCTTTAACAGTGATTATGAAAAGAGTTCTTGAAATTTGTATTCAGTCTTAGAACAACTTTATTAGGTACCATACTTTCATAAACTGGGATGAATTACTGTAGATGGAGCAGTAAACTAAACAATCCTAGACTGTACAAATTGCAAGGGGATGTTCACATCATGGACATCCAGACTGGAAATTATATGCCTTATTTAATGCCTTCCCATGAGATTACAGTTTAGGTAGGAATAAGAGGTCTCTGAAGTAAAGGCTAGTCTAACTCCAACTAAACAAAGCTAAAAAGACAGTCATTTCATGAACTCAATCTTTTTCTGCTTTGAGTTTTTGTCAATTCCATGTTTCAGTAATGGAAATCTTGCTGAAATCAAGGGAAAAGACATTTTTTAGGTAATATAAATTTTGATGAAAATAAATGATACATAGTTGTCCCAAATAGATCCATTTGGTAAGGTGAGACCACCGGTGAGATGAGGTCCGTGTCTTCAGATGCATACATTTGTGCAGGTCACTGCCAGGTGGAAGCATGCACTATCACTGGAATTAGAGCTGTCCAAGAATCCTAAGAGTCTGAAGCTTCTGATGGGTGATAAATGACTCATGGATTCGAAGACCACTCAAGTGACCAAATAAATTCACAAGAAATTAATCACCTAAAAATTAGAATAACGTCAGCATATTAAGTTACATAATTATGATTTTAAAACAAAATCTTTAATTAAATTAAATAAAAATTCGAACTCATTGAGGAACCAACTCAAAGCTGACCTTCTAGTAGTTTTTTGGAGGCTGTAATTACAAGGGAGGAGATTACCCATCTTTCTCCCTCAGATCTGTTGGTGAGTTCAAATTGCCAAAAAAAGTCCCTTTTGGATTAGCAGTGAAACTCCATAAAGATTATGGCACCTGAGCTCTTTCTAGATTCCATTATATCCATTGTTGTTGTTGTTAAGTGCTGTCGAGTCATAGACGACTCATAGTGACCCTATGAATGAAAGTCCTCAACACTTGCATGACTTTCATCCATTCTCCAGGTTCACACAGTTTCCAGAGGCAAGCTCTTTAAGGAAATGGGTGCCACTCCTGCTTCCAAGCTTGTTTTAATCAGGGAGCTCCACTAAACATTGTTCACTATGCGTAACCATTATCGCTTTTGACACATCAGTGTCACAGTGTTCAGCTTCACAGCCTCTGTACAGCAAGTGGACACACCAGAGCTCTATGACCTACAAGAATGTCCAAACAGAGTTAAAAACAGTCCTGAGGGCTGTGGATTAGAGTCCTTTGGCTTGGTAGCATCACTTTCTGCCCACTAGGTCAACTGATCACTCACTCTACGTTGTTAAGTGCCGTCGAGTCATAGATGACTCATAGAGACCCTATGAACAAATGTCCTCAACACTTGCATGACTTTTATCTTTTCTCCAGGTTCATAGAGTTTCTCCAGGTTCACAGGCTTTCTAAAAGAACATTACTTCAAATATAAAATTATTAGACTTTCTAAGAGACTCAAAAATATAAAAAATAAGAGGAAGAAAATTAGACAGTATTACTTTTTCCATACAAATATGAAAATTCACAAATGTTTTACTTATTTAAAACAAAAATAAGTAGGAAAACTGTTTATTAAGGGAATGGTGATGGCTTAGCTTGAAAGGAGTTGTTCTGTCAGTCCAAAAGCAATTTGAATCTACCAACTGTTCTGTGGGATAAAGATGGGCAATATTCTCCCATGTATTTAAAGCTCCTGAAAACTCGCTGAAGGGTCAGCTGTAAGTCATTCGCCTTTTACTTCTGATAAAACCCACTTTCAAGGATGAGATAATTCCCTGTCACATTCTGTGGATTAGAGAAAACATACTGTGTGCTTTTTTTGTTTTTATGTTCTTAAAGTCAACTGTTTCTGTTTCATATGCAGTCATATGTGATTTAAAAGTTTCTATCTTTCAAATAAATCAAGGCAAATGGCTTTCCATGCTTTGTGTTGGACGTTTTGTGAATTAAAGAAGAATATCTGGTTTCTCCCGTGTTGTTGTTGTTGTATACCGTCAAGTCAGAACCAACACAAAGCCAACTCCATACTTGGTTTTTAGAGGCAGTAACAACATAGAGAGAGTTCTGTTGGCCTAGTGGATAGAAAGTTAAGCTACTAAGGCAAAGGTGGGTGATTTTAATCTACACCCCTCAGGCCTGATTTAGTTGTGGGGTTTTTTTGGGTTGGGATTTTTTGTTTTTGGCTTTTTTTCCGGTCAAACATCCTTCTAAGTAGTCTGTCCATTTGTTGTACAGAGAACACTGGTGGTTGTTGTAATGCTAAACACTGTGACACTGATGTGCCAAATGTGATAATGGTTACCTATGGTAGAGAGTGTTTGGTGGAGCTTTCTGACTAAAATAAGCTTGGAAGCAGAGTGGCATCCACTTCCAAAATGGCTTGCCTCCGGAAACGCTATGAACGTGGAGAAATGACAAAAGTTATACAAGTGTTCAGGTCTTTGGTTCATAGGGTCACTATGAGTCATCTAAGACTTGACAGCACTTAACAACAACAACAACAACAACAATCACTCTATATCAAAAGATTTTTTAGATCGTCCAAATTAATTGTGCTCCCAAAGTACACTTTGTCTTAGACCCAGGAAAACAGATTTTTTTTGTTTTCTCATTTGCAAAATCTATTGGGAACTTTCTCAATCCTGTATTAGAGTTTACTTTGAAAATATATTTGAACTTCACGGACTTGATTCCAAGAAACTTTACATTGTTTTCTCAACACAACCTTTAGACTTCTTTCATTTAGTTAAGAAAAACTAGATATTGTTTTTTCGGTCATACAGGGTTATGGGATCTTTTTTCTCCATGTGATACATAGGATACTTTGAAACCATTTGAAAGTATTTGGCTTCATTAACTTGAATGAGAGAGATTATATTTTCTTCTTGACAGAATCCACTGGAAACACTCTCTTGCTTGTAGTGGGTAATGTGGTTAAAAATATCGCAAAGCCTCTGACACCCTGCTAGAGTAATGAAAACATAGGCTTTCTCAGTGACAGATTCTATGGGGAACTTTCCCACCTTTGTTACAATACAGTGTGCTCTAATGCCATATAACTTGAAGCCCATGAACTGAGAAAATGTCAACTTAAATCACATGATCTGGGAAAATTGTGTTTTGTTTTGTCACTCCCACCTTGTTTTGGGGGATTATCCTTTCTTCAATAAAGGTAATACATGGAAAAAAGTTTAAATCTTTTGGCTTTATGTACTTGAGTACAATCAATTAGACTTGTACCATGCAGGGAATACTTGGAAAGTTTGAAAGAAAATACTGGAGTTCATGTAATTGAATGAGGGAAATGGTATATTGTGTTCTTATACATGTTATTTGGGGGGGTGAACTTTCCTTCCTATTACTAAGAGGAGTACTATACAGCTGTGTCCCTGGTTGTTTTAACCTGTGGTGGTTTAGTCCATAGCGAGTAGTAGGCTAACTCAGAGTCTGTGTGACTCCACTAGTCTCCTGCTCTTCACAGCTTCTTCCTTGGAAGAAACCCAATGCAGGTTGCTGAAAATCACAACCAACTCATGCTCATAGCCCTGCGTTTGAGGAGTTTTGTTTGTTTTTGAATAGTTAAATGATAAACTGTACATTTTTGTCTTCTACTTCACAGAATAGGCTACAAATGTCCACAAGATCGTGGTATTTACTGTTCTTTGAAAACATATCAAACTATTTTTAGCTCGCATTCTGGAAAAATGAAGAGAGTTAGGCAGTTTTCTCAGTAACAGAATGTGCAATGTGGAGGACACTTTTGTCTGCTTTGAGGCAACAAGGCCTGCTTGTAGATCACAGAAAGCTATTTAGCCTTCATGAATTTGAATGGTAAAACCCATGTGCTGTTTTCTTTTTCAAACAATGTTTGGAGAATGTTCTCCTGGTTAATACAAGGAATGCATTGAAAACATAGCCAACATTTATAGCTTCATGTACGTTAATGAGAGATTCTGTTATTTTTTTTTTAAGATTAAATGTCCTGGGAGTTTTCACAAACTTGTTAAACTTAACACAAGTTTGAAGATACATGAAACAGCAAACAATTTTAAGTACACATACTTGAAAAAAATGAAAACCGTCTATTGTTTTCTCAGTGAATTTGGAGGAAATTTTCCTGTCTTTGTAAAATGCAGAACACTTTGAGTCACTGTAAAATTCTTTACTCCTTCCATCCTTGATTAAGGGCAAAACTTACTTATTAACTGTATGATGGGAAATATTAGAATTATTTATTTGATAGGTAAAACAAAATCTGTCAATATAAGTCTCTATCAATGTCACATGTCAATATTTGTTTCTCTCTCTCTGTCATTGCCATAATATTGGATATGCACTTTTCAAACTTGAAATGTCGTTACCCTTTTTAATTCTTTATAGTCTTGCTGGCTTTGTCTGTAGGGAGTTGTGCTGTTAAGCCAAAAGCCGAGCCTCTCCAGCAGTTTGAATCCATCAGTGGTTCCTAGGTAGGAACATGGGTAATCTCCCCTCCTACAACTCACAGCTTCAAAAACCCAGTGAAAGGTCAATTCTGGGTGAGTTTAAACCCAATAGCAGTAACTAGGGGTTTTGGTTTTTTCAGTTTTGTTACAAAGTGACCCATGATGGAATAATGCAAAATGTACCTGATTCTGAGCAGAAAGGTTAGCTGTTGAAGGTAACAAATCCAAGGTCTCAGACAACAATAGTTCCATGTTTTAGAAAATTTGTAAAAATAATCTAAATAATTCCCATGAACCTTTCTTTTTTTTAATTTTGGTTGTTTATTTTTCATTTCAATGAACATCTACAGAGATTTTGGGATTCCATTCATTCATTGTTGCACCCTTCTCCCCGCACAAACCCC
>NW_006399916.1:1361215-1366903 GCF_000299155.1 Elephantulus edwardii
CCCCTACCCCCAAATATAATCCACTCTGCTTTTTTTAATTTACCTTTATATTAACACCTAACAGGTCCGTGGTACTTTTTGCCAACGTGAATATTGATATATTGTGTTATTGTGTATCATTGAAACAGAACTGACCCATAGCTGACCATGGGTTTTCAGAGGCAATTAACTGCACAGAAGGAGAATGCCCATTTTTCTACTGCAAAGCAGCTAGTAGACTCGAATCACATACCTTCAGAATTGCAACATAGCTTCTTGCCACAAAGCCACGAGAGCTCCCTAAATATAGAATATATTCTTGTTGTTGATTGTGCCGTCGAATCACCTGCGACTTATAGCAACCCTGTGTACAACAGCTCTGAAGTCTACCCTATCCTGAACCATTCTCTTTCACTCTGACACAACTACCCCCTTTTCCCCAGTTACTGTATCAATCCATATCATCTGAGGTATTCCTCTACTGTGCTATATCCCTCCAACCTTTCAAGGACAGGTCCCTTCTGGCCACAAGCCCAAAATATATGAGATGGAACTTTAAAAATCCTAACCTCCAAGGAGAAACTTGGTTTCATCCTCTCCAAGACAGACTTATTTGTTTTCTCGGTGGTCTATGGTATGTTCAGGACTCTTCTCTCGCAACACAACTTAAAGGAATCAATTCTTGTATCATCATTAGTCATCATCAAGTTTTCCGATGCATAGCTAGTAGTTGCGAAGACCATGGCTTGGATCAAGCACACAATAGTCTCTAAACTGACATTGATTCTCAGTACTCTGGAGAGGTCCCTGACAGCAGATTTTCCCCAATATAATTTGTCTATTAATTTCTTGACTGCTGGTGCCAAGAGTGTTGATTGTGGAGCCAAGTAAGCTGTCATTGTTAACAACCTCAATCTCTTCTCTATCTATCAGGGTGCTGCTAATTGGCCCAGTGGTGAGAATCTTTGTCTTCTTGATGTTAAGCTTCAATTTATATTGAAGGCTACAGTTCTTGACATTCTGCAGCAAGTGCTTTAGGTCCTCTTCAGTTTCAGCAAGCAAGGTTGTGTTATCTGCATAATGTATGTTGTCGATGAGTCTTTCTCCAATGCTGATGACACAGCCCACCCTCCCAAATGATCTGTTCTGCATATAAATTGAAAAGGTATGGAGACAGGATGCATCCTTGATTCATTCCTTTCCTGATTTTGAACCATGCAGTGTTTCCTTGCTCTGTTCTGAGAGCTGCTGCCTGGTCTGAGTATAAGCTTCCCATAAACACAATCAGGTGTTCTGGGATATAGGATGATTGAATAAACTATAAAAAAATGAACATTTCTATCATATTATTAAATAAACTACTGAAACTATTAAGAATGGACTAGTTTTTCATATCAGCATCATTTTTTTCTGTTTCAGGATTCAATTCACCATTTTACTTTTTATTCTCTGGTTCAGGATAGTTTCTCATGTCTTGTTATCTGTGACCTTGAATTTTCTGAAAATTACAGGTCTGTATTTTTCAGAATGACATTCAATTGGTTTTTTTTTCTAATTTTTTTCATTATTTTTGGTGTTAGTGCCATTAAATCAGCTCTGAATGGCAGAAACCCTTATGTACGACAGAGTTTGAAGCCTTTCTTGATCCTGCCTATCTTCATATTTATTACTGTGGTCACTGTTGTGTTGGTGTGTCAGCCCATTTTGTTCATGGTCTTCCTTGCCTTTGTTTATCCTTTACTTTTCTGAGCTTGGTGTCTTTTTTGAAGCAATAGTTGCTCCTGTTAGAATTTTCAACGTAAATAAAATGAAATCTTATCATCTTTGCCTCTTAGGAGCACCATGCATTTTCAACATAAATTTGTTTGTGCTTTTACAGTTTCTCTTCACCCAAATTGGGGGAGAAAATGTTTCAGTTTGGGGTTTGCGTCAATGGTTATAACTGAACCAGTTTAGAGTTTGAAGTTTGATGTTGAAGTTTGAAGTTTAATGTTGCTATATTACCAGACAGCATTGATGTTTGTTCTTGCTAGGGGTATTAGATTGCTTTAGTGATAATTAATTTTTGGCTTCTCTCTTACTATTGGAACTTCCCTTTCTGCTTTTCTCAAAGTCTTTCTCTTGCAATTTTTTGGTTATCAGTTGTGTTTGTCAGCATGGTTGTGGGAACTGGAAATGATCAGGCAGTGTTCCATGTTTGGATCAAGCTGGCAGGTGCTGTGGTCCCTGGTAAGTGGTGTGAACCTGCATCAGTGTCCCTGCCACTCTTCCTGGGATACAGTTGCTTTATTTTTCTCTTGTGTCTCTGCCACCATTACCTGCAATAAACACTCTTACCCCTACAGATTAAGCTTTAGTTTATCTAATTGTTTTTACTTAGATGATATGGGACATAGGGTAGTATGGGTAGGATTTTCATTATATAGTTTCTTCCAGTTCTCCACCTACAATGGGTTTATGCCAATAGCCTCCCAGGAAGACTAAGTATATTCTTGTATAGTGGAAAAAATAGAAAGGGTCTGATTAGATCTCAACTGTGGTTGCTTTTGCTTTTCTTTATAGGGGAAAATTTCTCTAGATTCTTTCCAATCATCCCTTTAAGACCCTTTCTTTAAGGTAGGTCCAGCAAAAAATTGGGACTCTGTCAATGTACATTTTCTCCAAGGGTTCCAAGCTCTCACACTAGCCCATACCTGTCCTGTAGCTGCTTTTAAAGTTTTTCTCGCTAAACTTCCAATTGATTCACAGGCTAGTCAATGGTCTCTATCCTAGAGAAGTAGGTGCTTTAGCTGTGTTTTGCCTTGCAAACACTTATAAAACCAAAGATTTTGAGTCAGTTGTCTACTCCTACTCTATGCTTATATATCTCAGATGAGTTTTAGAAATATTATCAATTTTGGTTAGTGCACCTCCCTCCCTTTTTTGTAATATGGGATGCAATTATTTTTATTTCCAGCTTTTATACTCTCAGAGGTAAAAATGGAATTATGTAAAACTACTAGCCTAGTAACTTGTAAATCACAAGGATTATGAGAAAATCCTGGATTCTGGCATGTTCTTCAATAAATTTACAGTAATATTTGAAATGTATTAACAGTAATATTTAAAATGTATTAAAGTTATGTATAAAATTATTATATTAATTATTGTATTGTTATAATTAATTATTACATTGTTGTATAAAGTATAAATTATTATATTAATAATTGGATTACTGTATAAAATTATTGGTTGATTGATTGATTATTAGTTATCATAGAGTCAGTTTTAACTCAGAGTAAGTCTATGTACAACAGAAACACTAAGGCAGTACAACAGAAACATTAAGGCATCCTTATTATTTTAGATGTTTGAGCCTCTTGTTACATCACTGTGTCACCTCATTTTGTTGATGGTTTTCTTTTTTCCTTAACTAAATATTCAAAAACTTATAAAATAAAAAGAAAAGAACACACTGAACATTTTCTGGCTGCAACAAATTCTCATGTAGCAATAATGAATATTATATAAACAAAACATTAAATGATAGATATAGCATCAAAAGATAATGAAAGGCATACTGAGTCACTGTGTCAACATAAATTAACAATAAATTTTAGAAAATTGCATGTGATCAATGGTTCTGAAGCAAGAAGCATACTGAACTGAAGGCATTGCAAAAATAAATCTCTAGGGATTGACAGAATCCCAATCTGTTTTAACAAACAGATATTGTTCTACATGTGCTTACTTGTCTAGGCCAAGAAATTTAGAATACAGTGCATGGCCTACTGATTGGAATAGATCCATATTTGTTCACATTCCAAAGAAAAATGGCCCAATAGAATGCAGAAATTATTCAACACTATTGTGTATAAATTTGTTTTGGAGATAGGACACATTCTTGGCATACAACCTTCCCAGTTTTGAACCACGAACATTTCTTTGCTTTGTTCTGATGACTGCCTCCTAGTCCAAGTATAGACTTTTCATAAGCATAATCAAATGTTCTAGGATTTTCATTCCTCTCAGAGTCAGCCACAGTGTGCTGTGATTCACCCAGTCAAATGCCTTTGCATAGTCAATGAAACACAGATAGACATTCCTCTGGTACTCTGCTTTCAGCCATGATCTGTCTACATTAGCTATAATATGCCAATTATCATGGCTTCTTCTAAACGGTTATGCATCTGACTGTTCTGTGTAAATATGCTGTACCTGTCATTTTTTGATAAGTTTCAGCAGAATCTTACTTGCATATGATATTAATGATATGTCCAATAATTTCCACATTCTGTCTGGTCACTTTTTTTTGAATGAGAACAAATAGAGATCTCTTCCAGTCAGTTGAGCAGATGGTTGTCCTCCAGATTTCTTGGCACAACTTAGTGCAACCAGGGAAGTGTCAGTTTGTTGAAATTTGTCAGTTGGTATGCCATCAATTCCTGGGAACTTGTTTGTTGCCAATTCTTTCAGAGCAGCTAGAACTTTATTCCTTTATAACCACAGACTCTGGCTCATATGTTGTTTCATGAAATTCTTCTGTATTGGAGGCTTCTTTGTCTGACATACTTTGGGCATGTTGCAAGGAGGGACCAGTTCTTGGAGGAGGACATTACACTTGGAACGGTGGAGGGACAGAGAAAGAGATGAAGACCATTGATGAGATGGATTGATTCAGTGACTGGAGTAATGAGGGTAGGTGTGTCAAAGACAGTAAAGTTCACACAGGATAGAGCAGGTTTCAGGGCTATTGTATATAGGATCGTTATGCGTCACAAGCAACTCGACAGCATATAAAAATTACAAACAACAACGACAATCATGTGTAAGTAAAATCTTGCTGAAAATCATTAAAAAATGACTGGAGAAGTCCATCCCCAAGGAAATACCAGAAAGAAGAGCCTGCAGAATTATGCCAGATCAGTTTCTCAGATTGCACAGTTAGCATACAGATTAAACTAACATGATGCAAAGATACAACATGACACATTTTAACAACACAGTGTTCCATTGGTCTGTGAAAATGACTGCTGTTTTCCAAATCAATAGTTTCTACATGAAGATTATTAAGTGTTCTGGAAACTTTTTTCTTCAAATTTGTATTATATGTTTTTATTCACTTTGACGAATACATTGCAGAGTCAATAAATACCTAAGCATCTTTCTGCATTCCTTGCTTTTAATTAAAATATGTTTGGTGCCAACAATGATATCCCTCAAATTGAAGAATTATAGGACGTTGCAAACAAGAACCAAGAGGAACTTAAAAAAAATCCCAAACAATGCAAACAAAACAAAAAAGACATTAGACTCTCGGAAAACAAGAAACCATAATAAAAAAAATATGAAAACCAGTGTTTCAGATACTTTCAACATGTTGGAAGGACACATGAGCAGATCTGAAAATACGAAACACAGAACCACCAAAATAGGAGATCGAATTCTAACTACTGATCTGCTAGAACAAAAAGTAGAATCAAAAAAGAAGGAAAAGAAAGCCTGAGAATATTGTGGGATACCATCAAGAAGAATAACATGCACGTAATCATAATGCATAACATGCATGGAATCTTAGAAAAGGAGGAAATAAGTGAAGTCATTGAGAAAGATGAGAAAGAATTACTAGAAGAAAACTTTCCAGGCATAATAAAGAATGACAGAATATATATTCAAGAAGCTGAGCAAACTCCATATAGAATATGCTGAAAAAGCATTGTTGTTGTTGTT
>NW_006399916.1:1369464-1383952 GCF_000299155.1 Elephantulus edwardii
GCCAGTCCATCTCATCTCTCCAATTCCTAATATGTCAATATTTATGTGTTCCATTTCTTTCTTAACAATTTCTAATTTCCCTTCATTCATGGCTCTCACATTCCATGTACCAATCAGTAGGGTCTGCTTACAACTGTTCCTCCTCCTTTGTATTTCCATACTTGATAGTTCTACCTAGGTTGCCCTTTCTGTTGCACAACAGAAAAAGCATATCATAGTCAAATTTGGCAGAGCCAAAGATAAGGAGAAAATTCTGAAAGCAGCTAGGGAGATACAAAAAGTAAACAATAAGGGAGAACAAATAAAATTAATTGTCAATTTCTCAGTAGAAACCATGCAAGCAAGAAGAAAGTGGAATGGCATATTTAGATCACTGAAAGAAAACAACTGTCTCAAAGAACACTATACCCAGCAAAGCTGTCCATAAAATATAAAGGAGAGATAAAGATATTCTGATGAAAAGCAGAATCTAAGGAAGATTGTAAAAAAGTAAATAAATAAAAAGACCAGCATTTCAGAAAATACTGAGACACATCCTTCTTACAGAGGTGTCACAGAAAGCAGGATGGAACAAAGTAACCAGTAACAATGCCAAAAAGAACTCAACAAAATGATAACAATAAAATCTCGCCTCTCCATAATCCACACTGAATATTAATTGTTTAAATGTGCCACTGAAGAGAAACAGAGCAGCAGATTGGATAAAAAAACCAAAAAACCCATCAATATGCTGTCTACAAGTGACACACCTGAAAAGTGAAGATAAAGAAAGACTTAAAATAAAAAGATGGAAAAACATATACCAAGTAAATGGTAACCAGAAAACATTAACAAAACAAAATAAGGAAATAGATGACACTACTGTAGAGTTGGAGACTTCAAGACACCATCTCAAAAAAGGATAGAACTACTAGAAAGAAACTCCACAAAGATCCTGAAGAATAAAGCCACAAAATAAACCAACTTGTTCTCATAGATATGTATAGGTTAATGCACCCCCCAAAAAAAGCATATACTTTCTTCTCCAATGTGTATGGAATGTTTTCCAGAATATATCACATTTTAGGTCACAAGGCAAAGTTCACTAAATTTAAAAAATCATAGACAAATACAAAGCAACTTCTCAGACCACAATGCTATGGAATTAGATATTAATAACAAGAGGATAAAGGAGAAAAAAAAACCCATACATTTAGAGGCGAAACAACACGTTGCATGAATATGAATGGGTAATAGAGGAAATAAAACAATGAAATAAAAAAAGTTTCTTGAAAGAAATGACTGTGAATACAACTTATCAAAACCTCTGGGGAACACTCCAAGCCATAATCAGAGGTCAATTTATAGCAGTAAGCAAACACATGAAAAGTCAAAGAAAAAGAATTGAC
This sequence comes from Elephantulus edwardii, assembly GCF_000299155.1. NCBI lineage: Eukaryota > Metazoa > Chordata > Mammalia > Macroscelidea > Macroscelididae > Elephantulus > Elephantulus edwardii. The sequence continues at coordinate 1,370,853 of NW_006399916.1, forward strand.
TCTCTAAATCAACATGTCAAACAAATTGAAAAATAACAGCAAGAAAACCCAACATCTTCTAAAAAACCTGCAATTATATCTATTGGGGCAAAAAAGGAATGAAATAGAAAACAGAAAACAATTGAAGTCATCACAAAAACCAGAATTTGTTCTTCGAAAAGATGAATAAAATCTACAAACTACATGCAAAACTAACAAAGAAAAGACACAATCCAAATACGAGATGAAACAGGCAATGTCACAACAAAACGAACTAAAATAAAAAAAGTTAACAAAGGAATATTATGAAAAAATATACTTAAACACATATGAAAAGCTAGAGGAAATGGATAAATACTTAGAAACTCAAAATCTACCTAAATTGACACAGACCAAATTAAAACACCTGGAAAAAACCCATTACAAAAGAGGAAATAGAAAAGGTAATAAAACAACTTCCAATTTAAAAAAGCTCTGTGCCAGATGGTTTTACAAGTGAATTTTATCAAACATTCAGAGAATTATCACCAATTCTACATAAAATATTTCTGAAAATAGAAAAAAAGATGGAATTCTCCTAGACTCATTTTATGAAGCAAACATATCCTTGATATTAAAGTCAATCAAAGTCATTACAAAAATAGAAAACTAAACAAATATCTGTCATGAACATAGATTTAAAAATCTTGAATAAAGTCCTGACCAATAGAATACAGCGATATATAAAAAAAAAAATAATTCACCAGGAAAAAGTGAGATTCGTAACAGGTATGCAAGGATGGTTCAACATAAGAAAAACCATCAGTGCAATTCATCAAATTAACGAAACAAAGAACAAGAATCACAGGATCCTATCAATTAATGCAGAAAAGGCTGTTGACAAAATCCAATGTCCTTTCCTGATTAAAATAGTCAACAAAATAGGGATCAAGGAGAATTTCCTCAACATAGTAAAAGTATATATGCAAATCCATGAGCCAACATTGTTCTCAGTGGAGAGCGACAAAAGACATTCCCTTTGAGAACAGGAATTAGGCAAGGATGTCCACTATCACTTCTCCTAGTCAATATGGTATTGGAAGTCTTAGTAATAGCAATAAGAAAAGACAAGGAAATAAGCAGTATCCAAATTGACAAAGAAGAACTAAAATTATCTCTATATGCAAATGATATGATAGTATATTAGAAAACCCTAAAGACTAAGAGAGAAAACCATTGGCTATAGCTGACCAATTCAGCAACATGGCAGGATACAGGAATAGCATACAAATATCAATTGGACTTCTCTACAGTGACAAAAAGAATACAGAACTGGAGCTAAGAACACATCACAATAGCTAATCATAAGATTAAATAATCAGCACTAACTCTCACTAGGAGCACAAAGGACCTTACTGTTGTTGTTCTTATGTGCCATCGAGTTGTCTGCGACTCATAGCAAACCTATATGAAAGAGTCCTAAAACCGGCTCTATCCTGTGCCAATGTTACTGTCTTTGACACACCTACCCCCATTACCACAGTCACTGAATCAATCCATCTCATAGAGGGTCTTTCTCTCTTCTGGTGTCCTTACATACTCCCAAGCATGATGTTGCTTTCCAAGGACTGACTGGTCCCATCTTGCAACATGTCCAAAGTATGTCAGAAAAAGCTTCAGAATCCTTTCCTCCAAGGACCAGCTTGGTCTCACCCTCTCTAGGATGAAATTTTTTATTTCCTAGCAGTCTGTAACATATTCAACAGTCTTCTCCAGCAACAAAGCTCAAAAGTATCAATTCTCCTTCTATCATCCCTAGTCATTGTCCAGCTTTCTGATGCATAGCAAGTAATTTCAAAGATCATGGCCTGGAACAGGCTCACCTTAGTCTCCAGACTGACATCCTTGCTCTTTAGGACTTCGGAGAGGTCTCTGAAGACTCCCAATGCAATCATCTATTTATTTCCTGGCTGCTGTTAACAAGAGTGTTGGATGTGGAGCAAGCAAACTAAAGTTGTTAAAATCACGATCTCTTCACCTTCTGTTCAAAGATAATTAAAAAACCTTAATCCAAAAAACAAAAAGAGACCTGGAGAAATGGAAGAATATATCTTGCTTTTGGATTAGAAGTCTCAATATTGGGAAGATGACAGTTCTACCAAAGGCAATCTACAAGTTCAGTGCAATTCCAAAACAAATACCAATTCCATTCTTCAATGAAAAAGGTAATTTCCAATTCTATCTGGAGTGCAAAGCACTCCTTAAAAACAGAAACAAGGTAGAAGGCATCTCACTTCCTGATTTCAAATCATACTACACTGTTGTAGTGGGCAAGACAGTGTGGTATTGGTACAATGAAAGACACACAGGTCAGTGGAATAGAATTGAGAACCCAGATATCAGTCCATCAGCCTATGGCCATCTCATTTTAGATAAGAAGAAGAAATCAGTTAAGTGTAGAAACGACAGCCTTTTAAACAAATGGTGTTGGCAGAATTGTAAAACCATTTGCAGAAAACTTAAGCAAGACTCATACCTCACACCATACACAAAACCCAACTCAACGTGGATCATGGACCTAGGACTAAAACCAAGGACTATAAACTTCATCAGAGACAAACTTGGAAGAACTCTAGAAACCGTAATCCACAACATGAACAGTCTTGCAAGCATCCTGAAAAACCTACAACCAGGACAGGATAAAAATAGATAAATAGGACCTTCTAAGAATCAAATCCCTATGCACATCAAAAACTTCTCCAGAAGGGTAAAAAGAAAAGCCACAGACTGGGAAAGACTATATGGTAATGCTATGTCTGACAAGGGACTTATATCAGAATTTATAGAATGCTGTAGCACCACAACAAAATAAAGGTAAACAACCCAGTTGCAAAATGGGCACAGGATATGAACAGACATTTCACCAAGGAAGAAATTCAGATGGCCAACAAGCACATGAAAAAGGTTCAAAATCTCTAACTCTAAGAGAAATGCAAATCAAAACAACTATGAGACACCATCTCAGCCCAGTAACAACAGTAAAATTCATCAGAGCAGTAAACAACAAATGCTGGCAAAGTTGTGGAGAAACTGGAACCATTATTCACTGTTGGTGGGAGTTTAAAATGGTGCAACCACTCTGGAAGGCAGTATGGTGTTTTCTCAAGTACCTGGAAATAGAAATACCGTTTGATGCAGCAATTTCACTGTTGGGACTATACGCTAAGAAAATCAGAACTGCCACCCAAACAGATATATGCACACTCATGTTTATTGCTGCATTATTCACATTGGGAAACAACCCTAGTGCCCATCAACAAATGAATAGAGAAGCTGTGACATATTCACACAATAGAATACTATGCAGCACTGAAAAACAAGGAACTCACGAAATATTACATAAAATGGGTGACCCTGGAGGACATTATGCTGGGTGCAACATCTCAGTCACAAATGGATAAATATTGCATAATGCCACTGTTATAAAACAGGAGATGTTTGGGGGGCAACTAAGAAAAGAAGCGATAAATAATGTACATTACACTGAAGCAGATGAAGAATAGAACTGCTTTAAAGGAATATGTTGTTGTTTGTTGTTATGTGCCCTCGAGTCCTTTGCGACTCATAGTGACCCTATGCACAACAGCCCTAAACCCTGCTCCATCCTGTGCCAACCGCACTGCCTCCGACACACCCATCCCGATTACCCCAGTCACTGAATCAATCCACCTCATAGAGGGTCTTCCCCTCCTGCGCCGTACTTCCACCCTCCCAAGCATGATGTCCCTCTCCAAGGACCTGTCCCTCCTTACAACATGTCCAAAGTATGTCAGACGAAGCCCCAGAATCCTTGCCTCCAAGGAGTTGCTTGGTTTAATCCTCTCCAGGATGAATCTGTTTGTTTTCCTGGCAGTCAATGGTACATTCAATACTCTTCTCCAGCACCACAGCTCAAAGGCATCAACTCTCCTTCTGTCAGGGTTAGTCATTGTCCAACTCTCTGATGCATAAAAAGTGATTGCAAAGACCATGGCCTGTATCAGGCTCACCTTAGTCTCCAGAGAGACACCGTTGCTCTTGAGTACTTTAGAGAGGTTCCCAACAGCATACTTTCCCATCGCGATATGCTTTTTGATTTCCTGACTGCTGGTGCCAAGAGTGTTGACTGTGGAGCCGAGCAAACTGAAGCTGTGAACAATCTCAATCTCTTCGCCATCCATCCTGATGCTGCCAGTTGGTCCAGTGGTGAGAATCTTTGTCTTCTTGACATTGAGCCTCAGTCCATACTGAAAGCTGCAGTCCTTGACCCTCCGCAGCAAGTGCATCACGTCCTCCTCAGTTTCGGCAAGCAGGGTTGTGCCATCTGCATAACGTAGATTGTTAATACATCTTCCACCAATCCTGATGCCACAATTCTCCTCATAGAGCCCAGCCTCCCGGATAATCTGCTCTGCATACATGTTGAAAAGGTATGGAGACAGGATGCATCCCTGGCGTACACCCTTCCCAATTTTAAACCATGCAGTGTTACCCTGCTCTGTTCTGACGACTGCCTATTGGTCCAAGGATAGGTTTCGCATTAGCACAATTAAATGTTCTGGGATTCCCATTCTTCTCAGAGTCAGCCACAGTTTGTTATGATCCACACAGTCAAATGCCTTTGCATAATCAATGAAACACAGATATACGTTCTTCTGGTATTCCCTGCTTTCAGCCGAGATCCATCTAACATCAGCAACAATATCCCTAGTACCACGACCCCTTCTAAACCCAGCCTGGACTTCCAGCAGTTCTCTGCTGATGTGCTGTTCTAATCGTTTTTGGATGATCTTCAGCATAATCTTGCTTGCATGTGAAATCAATGATATTGTTCTATAGTTTCCACACTCAGTTGAGTCACCCTTCTTTGGAATGGGAACAAATATAGATCTCTTCCAGTCAGTTGGCCAAGTGGTTGTTCTCCAGATTTCTTGGCACAACTTGGTGAGCACATCCAGGGCAACATCTGTTATCTGAAATACTTCAATTGGTATACCATCTATTCCTGGGGCCTCATCTTTTTGCTATTTCCTTCAAAGCAGCTTGAACTTCTTCCTTTATCACCATAGGCTCTTGCTCATATGTTATTTCATTCTAAAGGAATATATGAATATGTATTATTTGCAAGAGTCCAAAATAAGAGCTGCTTAGTAAAGTGGACTGGGAGTGGGAGATTGTACAAAAGTGGAAGAATGTTTTTAAAAGAGAAAAACAAACTGGGGTGGGGGTGTTGGGCTTGGAGGAAAATATGCAATAATGAATGAATGAATGAAAATCCACTTTCTCTATAAATTTTCTTTCAAAATCCCAATTAAAAAAATAACTGGGGAAAAATGGCTAATTCTGGAGCTTGCAAAATTGAGTTGTGTGAAGCTAAAATTATTATCCATATTTTTCTTTTTTTTCCAGTTCCTTCAAATTAGTTTGAACTTCTTCCTTTACTACAGGCTTTTGCTTAATATTGTTTCATGAAATTATTCTGTGTCAGCTAATTTCTTTTGATACAGTGACTCTGTATACTCCTTCCCTCTTCTTTTAATGCTTCCTGGATAATTTAATATTCCACCCAAATCATCCTTAAATATTGCACTTGAGGCTTGAATTTGTTCTTCAGTTCCTTTAGCTTAAGAAATGCTGTACAAAAAAAAATAAATAAATAAATAAAAGAAATGCTGTACGAGTTGTCTTTTTTATTTTCTGACTCCAGCTCTTTGCACATTTCATTATAATATAATATATATGATTAATATAATATATTAAATATGATATGACATGACATAAGATAACATAATATAATATATAATATAAATAATATAACTTTTTCTTCCCATGCTGCCCTTTAAAAATCTCCTGTTCAACTCCCAAATTTCTTGATTTCTTCCCATTACTTTGGCTTCTTGTCACTCTAGTGCAATATTCAGAGTCTCATCTGACATCCATCTTGGTCTTTTCTTCCTCTCTGTCTTTGTTAATGACCAATTGGCAGCATCATGGTAGACAGTAAAGATATTGAGATGCACAATCCACATTCTTGGCCCCATGATCTAGGAGATCAAATGATTAATTTCACTGGGTAAACCTTGTGTCAGGGACCTCTCCAGAGTACTGAATAGCAATGATGTCACTCTAGAGATTAAGGTGCTCCTGACACAGGTCTTTGCAATTACTTGCTATGCATCCTAAAGCTAGATGATGACTAGGTATTATAGAAAGAGAATCAATGCCTTTGAGTTGTTGTGCTGGAAAAGAGTAATGACTATACCATGGGCTGCTAGAAGAACAAACAGGTTCATCCTGGAAAGATTGAAACCAGGCTGCTCCTTAGAGGCAAAGTTCTGAAGCTTTGTCTGACATACTTTGAACATGTTGCAAGGAGGGACCAGTTCTTGAAGAGGGATTTGGTGCTTGGGAGAGTGGAAGGACAGTGCAAGAGAGGAAGACCCTCGATGAGATGGATTGACTCAGTGTCTGGGGTAGCAGAGGTATGTTTGTCAGAGGTGATAAGGTTGGCTCATGATAGACTAGGTTTCAGGGCTTTTGTACACAGGGTCGCTATGAGTCACAAGTGATATGACAGCATGTAACAACATGTTAAAGTGCATATTTTCCTTCCATTAAGTCCTGGCATTAGCAGTTTGTGCTTCTTTAATGGTATTAGCAGACTCCACTCCTTCCCTGCATAGTTTTAAGGTTTGATTATTATCTAAGTATTTAGAAGCATAGTTTGACCTTTAGGGATTCTCTACAAGATAATAATCTTCTCTGTGGGGCACCAGCCAGACCCACACTTTTATAGCCCACCACCTCTGGATACAGTGCTGTCTATTTTGATATACATAAATCCCCCCCCCAATAACTATATTCCTGCCTTTCAATTTCACTCTGGGTCAGATGTGTTATTATTTCTGCAAACATATACTGAAAGACTTTTCCTTCTGTGTTTGGACTCAAACTGTCACCAATTAGTTCTGGTACAATGACTGTGAGATCAAGGCATTTTCTTTTGATGTCCCATGTATCATGCCCTATTTTGCTTATAGAATCCTCCACGGTGTCAATTACAAGGATGAGTTATTTCTTTAGTTCTGTCACCTAAAGAAATCTAACCATGTTCCTCCCTTTGTATTCTCTTTCTCTAGATCTTGGAACATTTACATACTTTTCTTTTATCTTTTCCAGCTGGTCTTTGAAATCTGTTCAACTCTTTTAAATCATTGTTTCTTTCATTCTCTCTACACTCTCTACACGCTAAAGCAAATTTCACAGTGTCTTCTGACATCCATTTTCATTTATCTTTCTTTCCTGGTTGGTTTGTTTTTGTTTTTAAGTGGCTTTTTTTTTCCTTCATGGATGATGTACTTGATGTCTTCCCACAACTCTGGTCTCCAGCCATTACTGTATCAAATCTATTCTTTAAGTTGTTTCAGATTTTGTATAAGAGATATGAACAGTCATATTTTAGCTCTTGTGGCTATGTTTTCATTTTCTTCAGCTTTAGTTTAAACTTGCCTACTGATGAACTGTTGCATAATTGGACCCTGACCTTGTTCTGACTAATGATATTGTCATTCCCTATTTGAATCCTATTTATTACTTGCGTCAAGGTAGTAAATACATATATTGTCACTGTTTGTGCTTTTGAAAAAAATATTTGCAATGAATAATTTGTTAGTCTTGGTAAATTTGTCAAGAAGTCTCCTATACATTTTTTTTTAACTAAGGCCATATTTTCTAACTATTGAACCTTCTCTTGTTTGGCCCCCCAATATTAACATTTTAATTACCATTAATTTTCAATGCACTTTGATTGCATGTTTGATCAATTTTAGATTGCACAAGTTGGTAGATATCTTAAATTTCTACATCTTCGGTGTCAGTGTTTTTTATGTAAATATTTGTATCCATTAGTCTTCTTTGTATGGGTGTGAATATGACTAATAGCTTCCTCACTTCAGGATAGCTAGTGAAATGTTCTTTGTGATGAGGAATGCAATCCAATATTCTCTAATTTGTCTTTTGAAGTACAGTAGAACATGATCTTCAGAGTCCATTTCCACTCATTAATTGTTGTTGTTGTTGTTGTTCTTATGTGCCGTCGAGTCGTTTGCGACTCATAGCGACCCTATGTACAGCAGCCCTAAACCGTGCTCTATCCTGTGCCAATCTCATTGCCTCTGACACACCCATCCCGAGTACCCCAGTCACTGAATCAATCCACCTCATAGAGGGTCTTCCCCTCCTCCTGCGCAGTCCCTCTACTCTATCCAGCATGATGTCCCTCTCTAAAGACCTGTCTCTCCTTATAACATGTCCAAAGTATGTCAGACGAAGCCCCAGAATCCTTGCCTCCAAGGAGCAGGCTGGTTTAATCCTCTCTACGATGAATCTTGTTTTCTTGGCAGTCCATGGTACATTCAATATTCTTCTCCAGCACCACAGCTCAAAGGCATCAATTCTCCTTCTATCCTCCCTAGTCATTGTCCAACTCTCTGATGCATAACAAGTGATTGCAAAATAGATAAGATTTAAATTTTTATACATTATACATAATTTTTTTATATATCCTCTAAATTTCTCTAGATTCATGCTCTGTGCAGTCCTGGTTCTGACTAGTAATGGGTGTTTGCAGCTATTTCTTCTCATTTTATGTCATGCTAAATTAGGACATGGAAGTCTGGAATGCTCTATTCATCTATGTCATTAAGGAAGAGGAGACAAGTCTTCCTCTTTCATATTCCTAGTGCCTTCCAGACCGAGGTACTCACCTTACTGCACTGTATCAGGAATGTTCCACTGTGATTCACAAGGTGATCACTTGCTTTTTTTTTTTTCCGAAATAGATCTCCAATCTGTCAACGTGATTTATTCTAAACTGGTAGCATTTTTGAAGCACTACTGAAATTTGAAATACTAGTATTGCCCAGCTTCTAGCATAATTAACCTGTGTGTTTGTTTGTTTGGGTATGTGTGTAGTTAAAAATAATAAGGATTGCAAGACATTAAGTATAATGCTTATTCTAGATTGTTTTCTGACCATCCTGATTTTTAAAAAAACCAAATCGCAAAAAACAAAATCAAACTCAAATGACTCAAAAGAGACAGAATAAAACAAGATTTAAAAGACAAAGCAAGGGGGAAATAAACACAAGATCAACTATTTGCTAATCATATACTGACTGATTAAGCCCTACTGCTTCATACTTCCTGAGACCAGTTGATGTCCCATCAGAAAGAAGTGTGCCTTGCCCTCCAGCCACCTACAATGGGAAATTTTCTGACTTTTAGGAAAGAAAAGATTAAAAAGTTTAAATCTCTGTAGATGTTCATTGAAATGAAAAATAAATAAATTAATTAATGAAAAAATAAAATAAATCCAGAGCAACGAAAAAAAAAAGTTCGAGTGGAAAAGTCATTTGCAGGACTTGGTGACCATTTTTTTAAATAGCACATAAAGAAGACTAGTGAAAGCATAACCATGCATGTATGACATGAAAACCTGCCAGAGAAGGAAAATGCGTTGTTTTTTTTTTAAAGTAGAAAGGCAATAAGATTCCACCTGTCAAAGATGAAAACTTGCCAGATCTTGAAAAGGCAGTCTTATAGAGTATTAGCTCCTCAATGTTTTGCTGTATCTGGTTCTGTGGGGAAGAAGAGCACTTATGAGGAAAATTAACACCACTAGGCTTTAATATGGGTTAAAGAAATAAAAAATCTTCAACAGTGCACAAATAAGTAATAAGCAGTATCATGAGAAACAGAAAGCAATAATAAAGTTGTCAAGGATTTTCTTTTACTTAAATCTCCGATCAGTGACCAAAGAAACAGTCAAAAGTATATTGTATTAGGAATTAGCCCGGCAAAAGACCTTTTCAAGATCTTAAAAACTTGTAAATTAAGTTAAAAACTTGCAAATTTTCATTGAAATTAATAAAAAAAAAATGGGGAAAAAATATAAAACAAAAAACAAACCCAACCAACCAGGGGCTCTGTGCGGGAAACCAGATACTTTTTGTTAAAAACTGAAATATAGAAAACCCTCTGAGGAAGTTTTCATTTGCCCTATAGGATCATTGTACATCAGAATGGACTAGATGACAGTAAACAACATTAAACCTATCTCCCCCCAATAAAGGAAGTTAAACACTCAAGAAGTAACTTAAAGTATGCCTCACCAAAGCCATGTGTTTAAAATTGTCTCATTTAGTATGCAGAGAGTTCTGGTACCTACTCCATGGTAAGTTGTGCTACAGACCAAAAGGCTGTGTAACTCTTGTTTTGAAATGACCAGGGGCTTTAAAGAAGAAAAATGGGCAATATCTTGCTGTCATGACTTGCGACCTCAGACACCCAGTGGAATATCACTATAAATCAGACCCAATCCACTGCAAGTTAGCAAGTGTGCAAAGGTTGGACCATGAATAAGGAAAACTGAAGAAGAATAAAATCAAGTGGAAAAACAGCATTTAACTAAGTGTTTAATTACTAGTGAAAGGAAAATTTAAAAAAAAATAACAATAATGTCCCCAAACCCAAGTATTGTAAGAACCCATACCTTTGATCTGTATTGTAAAAACCTATACCTTTGATCTGTATTCTAAGAACCTATACCTTTGATCTTGTGTGAATGTTTGTATTCCAGGAACTAGCTGACCACAAACTGAAGAAACAATTACTGGCAAAAACCATATTTTAACTAACGTCAACAGCAGGCACCTGACCTAAAATTGAACTTCTCCTTTTCCAAAGAGCCAATGAGCTATCTCTACAACAAAGAACCCCTACACCTAGTATAAATTCCCTTCCTTTTGGGGGCTCGGGGTGGACTTCCCTGTCTCTCATGTGACATATAAGTCGTCCCGGAGCTTCGTCAATAAAGCCTCTTGTGATTACAGCAAGTGGATCTGGTGTGAGTTGCTGGGGGTCATGGCCAGTCTGGGAAAAGCCCTAGTTTAGGGTCTTTCATTTGGGGGCTCTTTCGTCCGGGATTGAGCAGCCACCCCCACAACCCGCCAGCCAGCCACTTGGAGGTAAGAGGATCCTCTAGAATTTCTTTGTTTCTTTGTCTGTGTGGCGCCTCCAAACCTGTGTGTCCATAAGTCTGTTTAATTTTCAGCTTACTTTCAGTTTGTGACTGTGGCAAAAGCAGACGTGCTTGAGAAAAAAACACGAGTCACAGCCCAAGAGGGAGACGTCCCTTTGGGTCGATTACAGATCCAGAGGCTTTAATGGTCTCTGGTCCGTCTGAGGGACTTAGAGTGTCCCGCCAGAGAGGAGGGGCCCGGAGGGCTCTCCCATCTGAAGCAGCTTTCAATTGGTTGTCTCGAAGAGAGCTCCTTGTGTGTCTTGTATTTATTGTGAGTGTCTGCTGTGTACTGTGGGTGACTAATATGGGACAGAATCTAACGACACCCCTTTCCCTGACTTTAGGACATTTTTCTGACGTAAGAACTAGGGCTAATAATCTCTCCATTAACGTTAAATAAGGACCTTGGCAAACCTTCAGTAACTCTGAGTGGCCTGCTCTGGGAGTAGGTTAGCCACCAGATGGCACATTTGACTTAACAATCATTTTGGCCGTTAAAGATCTTGTTTTCCAGGAAGGACCAAACGGGCATCCTGACCAACCGCCATACATCATCGTGTGGCAGGATTTAGTGCAGAATCCACCGCCATGGGCAAAACCTTGGATTTTGAAGAACCATACCACCCCTCTGCGCGCATTAGCTCTAAAAGCCCGAACTTCTGAGTCCAGAGTTTCTCTGGACCCAGAAGCTGCACCATTAGCACCACCCAAAATTTATCCTGAGATTGAAAATCCACCTGAGTGGCCTGAAATGCGCCAAAATCCTCCCACATATCAGGGCCAGGTTGATCCCTGTCCCCCCATCCCCGCGAGTGCCCCCCAGGGACCAGCACGGGGGACTCGCAGTCGGAGGGGTCTAAAGAGCCCAGATTCCACTGGGGCTCTCCCCTTACGAGCCTATGGAGGGCCCCCAGAGCCAGGACAACTCCAACCCTTCCAGTACTGGCCATTTTCCTCTGCTGCCCTCTATAATTGGAAAACTAACCAACCTTCCTTTTCAGATAACCCCACTGGGCTTATTGGACTAATCGAGTCCCTCATGTTCTCTCACCAACCTACCTGGGATGATTGCCAGCAACTCCTCCAGGTCCTCTTCACTACCGAGGAGCGAGAGAGAATTCAGACGGAAGCCAGGAAAAATGTCCGAGATGCTGCAGGACAACCTGTCCAGATGCCTGCTGCAATGGATGCGGGATTTCCTCTCGTTCTCCCCAACTGGGATTATAACACTGCTGAAGGTAGGGAGCAGCTATCCGCTAACCACCGGGCTCTCGTAGAGGGTCTCAGAGGGGCTGCGTGATGCCCCACTAATTTCACTAAGGTAAGAGAAGTCCTTCAAGGACCTACCGAAACACCCTCTGTGTTCCTAGAAAGACTAATGGATGCCTATAGGAGATACACTCCCTTTGACCCCGTGTCAGAGGGACATAAAGCAGCAGTAGTTATGGCTTTCATTGGGCAGTCTGCTCCAGACATCAGGAAAAAATTACAGCGCATAGAGGGGTTATAAGATTTTACATTGAGGGATGTAGTAAAAGAAGCTGAGAAAGTGTACCACAAGAGGGAGACAGAGGAAGAGAAGGCAGAGAGAGAAAAAAAAAGAGAGGAACATGAGGACTGGCGAGACCACCGTCAAGAGAGGAATTTTACAACAAACTTGGCAGCAGTAGTGAGTAAAAAAGAAAGAGATAGAGCAGGGTCTAGACAGACAGGAAACCTGGGCACTAAGGGATCGAAGTAATATGGAAAGAAACTGCAGTTGGACAAAGACCAGTGTGCATACTGCAAAGACAAGGGACACTGGGCTAAAGAGTGTCCCAAGAAAAAGAATAAGCCATCAAAAAGTCTCACCCTAGATGAAGACTAGGGAAGACGGGGCTCGGATCCTCTCCACGAGCCTAGGGTAACTATATCTGTGGGGGGGACCCCCGTTGACTTCCTGGTAGACACGGGAGCACAACATTCAGTTCTGAAGCAGCCCCTGGGGAAGATTAGCACAAAGAAGTCAGTGGTGCTAGGG
>NW_006399916.1:1386372-1387853 GCF_000299155.1 Elephantulus edwardii
AAACCTCTGAGTTCCGAATATTAAAATTAAATAAAATCGTTCAAGAAATTGTAGAAAACTGCAAAGCCTGTGCCTTAACAAATGCCAAGATCGCTGCTGAGACAGCCGATAAGAGGCTGAGAGGAGACAGACCTGGAGCATACTGGGAGGTGGACTTTACTGAAGTAAAAGTCACCATTTATAACTATAAGTATGCTAGTGTTTGTAGATACCTTTTCAGGATGGGTCGAAGCGTTCCCCACCAAGCAGGAGACTGCAAACGTAGTAGCCAAGAAGATCTTGGAAGAAATTTTCCCATGGTTTGGGATACCCAAGATAATAGGGTCAGATAATGGCCCAGCCTTTGTTGCCCAGGTGAGTCAGGGACTGGTCAAACAACTGGGGGTGAATTGGAAATTGCATTGTGCTTATAGACCCCAGAGCTCAGTTCAGGTAGAAAGAATGAATAGAACTCTAAAAGAGACCTTAACTAAAAGAGCTATTGAGACCGGTGTAAAATATTGGATTGCTCTCCTTCCCTTTGCGCTGTTCCGTGCACGGAACACCCCAGGGATCCTTTCACTTACCCCCTATGAGATCCTGTATGGGGGACCACCCCCTCTTACTAGTGTAAATGTGAAGTACAATGATGCCAGTTTTACTGATTCTGCATCATTAATGATTCGGTTGAAAGCTCTAGAAACATGCCAAAAGGTGACCTGGCCAATGCTTCAAGAGTTTTATAATGCTAAATTGCGTCCCCTCCCACACAATTTTCATGTTAGAGATAAAGTCTTGATCCGCTGGCACCGGACCAGCAATCTCGAGCCTTTCTGGAAGGGGCCCTATCAAGTGCTGCTGACTACCCCTACAGCTGTTAAAGTAGACGGAGTAGCAGCTTGGGTCCATGCCTCTCATGTCACGCCAACTCCAACCAGTGAAGATGACCAGTGGACTCTGGAAAGGACCGATAATCCTGTTCGTTTGCACCTTCGTCGGGACAGCCGCAAGTAACCACAACCAGCATGCCCCTCACAACCTTACCTGGATAGTCCAATCTCAAGCAGGGAACATTGTATGGTCCACCTTTGCAATCGTTAACCCTTGGACCTGGTGGCCAGATCTGTACCCTGACCTCTGTAAGTTAGCTCATGGAGCCCCTGCAGACTGGGGCGTAGAAGCAACCCTTAAACCCACTGCTCCCTCATGGCCCACTTCCCATGACGCCCAAGGCCTTCTAGCCCCTGCCCTCATCAGAGGGAGCAGGCTGTGGAAATCAGAGACAGAGGGGGAACCTAAGATGGTTCACTTTCTATGTCTGTCCAGGGCATGACCTGAATACACGAGGGCTAACTCGTAATTGTGGGGGACAGAGTGATTTCTATTGCCGAAGCTGGACATGTGAAACAACTGGGAATACTTACTGGAAGCCTTCCTCCTCTTGGGATTTCATAACTGTAACAGCTAACTACTCTCGAGTTAGCCTGGGAAATCCCAATTCC
>NW_006399916.1:1389448-1390743 GCF_000299155.1 Elephantulus edwardii
AACAATTACTGGCAAAAACCATATTTTAACTAACGTCAGCAGCAGGCACCTGACCTAAAATTGAACTTCTCCTTTTCCAAAGAGGCAATGAGCTATCTCTATGCCAAAGAACCCCTAGACCTAGTATAAATTCCCTTGCTTTTTGGGGCTCGGGGTGGACTTCCCTGTCTCTCATGTGAGATATAAGTCGTCCCGAAATAAAGCCTCTTGTGATTACAGCAAGTGGATCTGGTGTGAGTTGCTCGGGATCGTGGCCTGTCTGGGAAAAGCCCTAGTTTAGGGTCTTTCATTAGCTATGAAATAAATGAGGCACTTTTACATTAAATCCAAAAAATAGGTAAAAAATTTAAAACTCATGACACATTATGTTTATTCCTTGTTGATTGAATGTTGAAGCCACAAAAAACCCAATTTGCTTTATTTACATTTTAATAAATAAAAAGTATCCTAGATGATATAAAAAAACTCAATAAATTCAATATCCACTTTTAATAGAAACAGTTAAGGAATTATTTCTAGATGGGAACATCTTTAATCTGATAATGAGCAGCTTCAAAAACTTACCACATTCATTATAGTGAAATATTTAAAGCATTCTTTTTATTCTTTCTTTTTTTTAAACATCACTGAACTGATCTTTGTTTTTCAAATTGTTATGTAAATTATCTCTTTCAACTTTATCATTGTTACTAGTATGGAGATTATTGCTGATAAGATAACTCAATATGGAGGAAAAAACTCAAGTTGAATTTTAATACTCTAAAAACTAAACTTGTAAAATGCAATTATATGAGAAATTAAAATTTGAAAACACAAAATCAATGAAAATTATCTGAAAATAAATCTATTATGATTTATATAACAGTTTATTGAACAATATTGTTTAAAATTATATGCAAATTCAAGAACATATAAAATGTTCTTATTCTCATCATATAATCTATAAATTCAGTACATTAAAGTTATTACTAGAACTTGAGTATTTGATTCAAAATTCATGTGGAATGGAAGATAATAATAGTCAAGACAATCTGAAAGTTTACAATGATTTTGTAATGTACAGCCTAACTTGGTAGGGACCGGAGGAGGGTAGTATGCTAAGTGAATTAACTCAGTCCCATAAGGACAAATACCATTATTTTAGAATGTGTATGAGGATCCAAGGTGGGAGTTGAGTGTGGAAGCAAAGGGGTGAGGTTCAGGGGCGGGGATTGATCATAGGGTCAAACAATTTGATTGGGGAGGGGAAGGGAAGTGGAAAGATCTGGTATGAAAAACAAAGTATCTGAACTTTG
>NW_006399916.1:1391348-1392272 GCF_000299155.1 Elephantulus edwardii
CAGTCCCTCCCCCTCCCAGGTTGTTGTTGATCGCATTTGAGTCGAGCATGACTCATAGTGACCCTATGAACAAAAGGCCCCTCTACAACTATCGACATTTATCAAAGTTCACAGAGTTTCCGGAGGCATGTTGTTTATGAAGTGGATGCCACTCCTGCTTCCAAACCTGTTATAGTATGTTATTGTTGTTATGTGCCATTGAGTCACCTGCGATGTATAGTGACCCTATGTACAGCAGCTCCGAACCCTACTCTGTCCTGAGCCAGCTCACCAAGTACGACACACTAGCCCCCATCACCCCAGCCACTGTATCAATCCATCTCTTCCAGGGTCTTCCTCTCCTGCGCTGTCCGTCCACCCCTCTGAGCATGATGTCAGTATCCAAGGACAGATCTTTCCTGGCCACATGCCCAAAGTAAGTGAGGCGGAGCTTCAGAGGCTAAAATTGAAGGGGAGGAAAATGCCCATCTTTCTCCCAGGAAACAACTGATAGATTAGAACCATATGCATATACCTTTGGTTGGCAGCTCAACCCCTTACTACTAAGTCATCAGAATGCCCGCAAAGCTATATCAGCAATAAACACAGTTCATAAAAAATCTAGATGAAATCTGTTCATCATAAATATTGGGGTTGCTTCTGTACTATAAAAGCAATACCTTAACATAAGTCACAGAAATAGATTTTTAAAAACTAGCTAAGATCTATCAACAATCTGCATTATGTAGATGGCACAACCCTGCTTGCTGAAACTGAGCAGGACCTGAAGCGCTTAGTGCAGAGGGTCAAGGATTGCAGCCTCCAATATGGATTGCTCTTACTGTTCTTACTTTTTTTTTTAATTAAATTTTATTAGTTTTAATGAACATTTACAGGGATTTTGGGTTTTCATTCCTTCATTGCTGCACCATTCTCTCTACCCTC
>NW_006399916.1:1393888-1418563 GCF_000299155.1 Elephantulus edwardii
CAAAGGCATCAATTCTCCTATCCTCCCTAGTCATTGTCCAACTCCCTGACACATGACAGATAATTGCAAAGAGCATGGAATGTATCAGGTGTACAGTGTCTCTAGAGTGACACTATTGCTCTTCAGTACTTTGGAGAGATCCCTAACAGAAGACTTTGGCATCAAAATACATCCTTTAATTTCCTGGCTGTTGGTGCCAAGAGTGTTGACTGTGGAGCCAAGCAAACTAAAGCTGTAAACAATCTCAATCTCTTCAACATCCATCCTGATGTTGCCAATTGGTCCAGTGGTGAGGATCTTTGTCTTTTTGTTACTGAGCCTCAATCCTCGCAGGTTAGGTAGTAATTTTAAAAAGTCACTGCTCCTATGTGCTATGTAGTATTCCATAGTGTGAATGTACCATAGTTTCTCATCCATTCTATTGTGGTTGGACATTGGGGTTGTTTCTATGTTCTTGTGATGGTGAATAGAACTGCTATGAACATTGGTGGGTGCCTAAGTCTGTGTTTGTGCCTCAGTTCTCATTTTCTTAGGGTATATTCCAAGCAGTGAAATAGTTGGATCACATAGAATTTCTATGTTCAGCTTTCTGAGGAAATCCCAAACTCCCTTCCAGAGTGGTTGTACCATTTTACAATCCCACCAACAGTTCATAAGAGTTCCTATCTTGCTGCATCCACTCCAATATATGTTACTTTCTGTCCTGTTAAATTTTGCCACTGCTACTGGAATGAAAAGGTATCTCCTTGTGGTTTTTATTTGCATCTCTCTTATTGCCAGTGATTTGAGCATTTCTTCATTGTCTGTTGGCCATCCAAATATCTATGAAATTTTTTTCCATGTCTTTTGTCCATTTTGTAATTGTGTGATGTCTTTCCTTGTTGTTGTTGTTGTGAAGGACCTGTAGGATTCTGTAAACTTTTGTCTTAAATGGTATTTATTGTTCTTGTTGTTATGTGCCATCGAGTTGCTTGTGACTCATAGCAACCCTATGTCCAAAGACTCTATACCCTGTTCTTTCTTGAGTCAACCTTAACATCTCTGACACATCTACCCTCATTACTACAGTCACTGATTTAATTCATCTCTTTGAGGGTCTTTCCCTCCTGTACTGTCCATCCACCTTGCCAATCATAATGTCTCTGTCCAAGGACTGGTCCTTCTCTGCAACTTCACAAAATATGTCAGAAGGATCTTAAAAATCCTTGCTTCCAAGGAGCAACCTGGTTTCACCCTCTCCAGGAAGAACCTACTTGTGCATTTAGCAGTCCATGGTGTATTCAATACTTCTCTTCAGCGCCACAGCTCAAATAGTATTATCAAATATTTTTCCCAGGCAGTAAGTCTCCTCTTCAATCTGATGGAAAATGTTTTTGATGCATACAGAAATTTAATCTTTATAAGGTCCTTTTCTTCAATTTTATCCTCTCTAGATTGTCTCTTTCTGGTTGTATTTGTCAGTCTCTTTATACCATAGACTAGGCTGTCTAAATTTGATCCCAGTTTGTCTCTGATGAACTTTATGATTTTGGGTTTTACTCCCAGGTCTCTAATCCACCTTGAGTTGATTTTTATGTATGGTATGAGATATAGATCCTGTTTCAGCTTTCCGCAGGATGTAGTCCAACTTTGGCAGCACCATTTGTTGAATAGGTTGTCATTTCCCCATTTGCTAGGTTTTATTTCATTGTTGAAATCAGTTGACCATAGATAGCTTGGTCCATTAATGAGTTATCAATTCTATTCCATTGGTCTTTGTGCCTTTCATTGTACCAGTACCATGCTACTTTGGTTATTACCACTCTGTAGTTGATTTTAAAGTCAGGGATTCCTATGTCTCCCACTTCACTTTTTTTTTTTCAGAAGTGCTTTGCTTATTTGGGATTGCTTGCCTTTCCAATTTCCCTTTCAATTTCCTTGAAAAATAATGTTGGTATCTGTATGGGAATTGTGTTGAACATGTAGATAGCTTTTGGTAAAATTGTCATTTTCACAATATTGAGTCTTTCTATCCATGAACAGGGAACACTTTCCCATTTATTTAGTTCTTTTTTCTTGTCTCAAAGAAATGTTCTGTAGGGTTTTTTTTGTACAGGTCTTTTTGTATCTCTAGATAGATTCACTCCCAAGTATCTTATTTCATGGTCGATTATTGCAAATCATATGGCTTTCTTCATTTCCTTGTCTGAGTTCTATCTGTTACTGTAGAGATATTCCACAGATTTTTGGATATTAATCTTTTATCCTGACACTATTAAATTGGTTTACTAGCTCTAACAGGTGATTTTTGTTTGTTTCTTTTCTTTTTTGAGTCCTTGGGGTTGACTATTTACACTACATATCATCTCCATATAGGGACAGTTTAACCTCTCTTTGTGATCCAGATGCTTTTTATTTACATCTGTTGTTATATAGCCCCAGAAATTACTTAAAATAATATTGAGTAGGAGTGGTGAAAGTAGGGCTCTTAACCTGGTTTTGAGGAAAATGCTTTTTTTTCTTTCTCTATTGAGAATTATATTGAGTTGGTTTCACAGGTGACTCCTACCAAATATTCAGAGAAGGTCCTTTACTAATTCTACTTAGAGTATTTAAAAATAAATAAAAAAAGAAAGAACACTCTCAGAATCATTCTATGAAGCAAGAATAACCCTAATACCAAAACCAGGCAAAGATATTACCAAGAAAGAAAACTACAGACCATTATCTCTCATGAATATAGATGCAAAAAAATCCTTAACAAAATCCTAGCCAATAGAATCCAAAAGCCCAATAAAAAAGAATTCATCATGACCAAGTGGTATTATTCATAATAGGTATGCAAGGATGGATCAACATAAGAAAAGTAATCGACATAATTCACCACATTAACAAAACAAATAACAAGACCCATGTGATCTTAGCAGTTGATGAAGAAAGGGCATTTGACAAAATCCCACAACCCTTTCTGATAAAGACCTTCAGGAAAATTGGAATAGAAGGAAATTATCTCAAAATAATGAGTAGTATATATACAAAACCAAGAATAACTTGTTCTTGTGTATAAGCTCATTGGCCTGATTTCATAACATCTGGCATTATAAATTGTGGAAAATAAGAATCTAATCTTTAATGTGGTGGGAAATACATTATTGCAAAGTTAAAAAAAAAAGTTGAAATTCCATACCCCACATTACAGGAAATCAAAGTGTAGTAAATTAGAGATGTGAATGAAAAGAAAATAATCCTTTTACCGCCACACCCATCCCTGAAATATCCTTCATTGAGCTTCCTATGAGCACTCCAGGGGATAATGTCTCTCCACATTTATCCCCTTGGTAATCCTATTCAACAGTACTAATTACCTTTAGTAACAGTTTTCAGTTATTGAAATATTATCTCTTGTTCTGTGCTTGACATCTTTCCTTACTGTGAAGGGTTACATCAAACAAATACAAACTATTCTTCATTCCCTGCCCAAAATTGTTTCCATCAGTATTTTCCCTAAACTTAAAGGTGATAGCTTTACCTTTCCAGTTGCTCAGACCAAAATGTTTTAATCCTTTCTCAAGTACACTATTGTTGTCATACAGTCTGCATCTGTTGTTATGTGCCGTCAAGTCATTTGTGACTCAAAGGAACCCTAACCACAATAACTCTGAATCTTGTCCTATTCTGAGCCAGTTTCACTGTAACCCACCCACACACCTATCCCCACTACCCCAAGTATCCCTTCTCTTCCAAGGTCTTCCTCTCTTGTGCAGTCCCTCCACATTTCTGAACATGATGTCCTTCTCCAAGGACTTGTCCTTCCTGATAACATGCCCAAATATGTGAGACCAAGCTTCAAAATCCTTGCCTCCAAGGAGCAACTTGATTTCACCCTCTCCAGGTCAAACCTATTTTTTCATAGTGCATGCTGTGTTCAATAATTTTCTACAGCACCACAACTTAAAGGCATTGATTTTTCTTTTGTCATCCTTACACTACTTACAATTAGTTATGAAACCACTTCCTCCAAAGTACATGTGGATTTTTACCTTTTCTCTGTACCACTGCTCCCTTCTCATGCAAATTGTCAACATCTTCCTTATTATTATTATTATAGTCCCTACATGAAATAATTGCTTTCTGTTTTCTAATAATTTGTTTAAACATTTTTTATTCATTTTTATTTATTTTATTTTTTTTGTGGTAGCTAAATACAATTATCTTCTCTCTACAAAGTAATCAGAATGTTGTGTTATTGACTTTTCAGTCACAACCAACCCATAGCTGACCCTTCAATAGGTTTTTAGAGTCAGTAATGGAGGAGCAGGGATGAAGCAGATGTCCACATTGCACTACTAAAATACCCATTGTCTCAGAATATAACACAAAGTCTCTGAAAATCTTTATTCTATCCTATGAGCCTTTGAGAAATGATGAAAATTATACAAATGTTCAGGTATTTCATTCATAGAGTTGCTATGAGTTGCCTATGACTCATGGCAATTAACAACAACACAAACCATGAGCCTATTAACACTTCTCTGACTTTACGTTCTGTAGCTTCCTGAGTTAGCCACTCAGGTCCACCTACTGCATCTCATTCATGGGCAAATGATCGTGTCAGGAGACAGAACTAAGTATTTTTCCCTGTCTGGAAACATTTTCCCATACTTTATCTTATACCTCAGACCCTCTTCTCTGTAGTCATAGGACATTTTGTTATGTTTAACCTAAATTGTTGTTGTTAGGTTCCATTGAGTCAACTACAACTCATAGCAACCTATGAACAACAGATCTGAGCCATGGCCTAGCCTGTACCGTGTTCATGTTCTCCAACATGCAAAAGTACACTGTTGCTGTTATTAGATCAACCCTTTTGCTTAAGGATCCTCCATATAACCCAACATGAAATCTTTTTTCAAAAATTGATTCCTCCTGAAAAAATACTCAAACTGTATAAAATAATGTTCCAATACCCATCCTTACCTGTAAGGAGCACCATAGTTGCACTTCTTTTAAGATATAGTGGTTTGATTTATTTGTAGGTCCACGATATAGCTAGCATCCTTTTCAGACATCACAACTTAAAAGCATCAATTCTGCTTTAATCGTCCTTAGTTATTGTCCAACTTTCAGATTCATATAAAACAAACTAAAGTCTGTGGCTTGTATTACACACACCTGAAAGTGTTCTTTAGCACTTTAAAGAGGTCCTTGACAACAGATGTTCTCAGTGCAAAATATCTTTTGATTTCTTGACTGCTGGTACCATAGATATTGATTGTAGATTCAAGTAAATGAATTACTTGGCTATTTCAATCTTTTCTCCATCTATCAAGATACTGCCTATTGGTCCAGTGGTAAAGATTTTTATTTTCTTGGTATTGACATGTAATCCATATTGAAGGCTTTAGTCTTTGATTTTCTTCAGCAAATGCTCCAAGTCTCTTTTACTTTTAAGAAGCAAGGTTGTGTCACCTGAGAACCTCCTGTAAAGCGACAAACAGTACTGCTTCTCCTTGCTAAAGTTCTTTTACCTTTTTAGTGTAGTTTTCTTAAGTAGCATCTGAGTTAATTAATCTTTTTAGCTACCAGCTGCTCTGTGGGAGAAGGATAGGAGTGATTATTTGCCTCTGAAAACCCACCGAAGGGTCAGCTATAGGTTGATTCTGACTCTAAAGTACACAATAACAAAACCAGCAAAACTCCCGCCTAATAGAATTTGCACTCTGTAAGAACACTGATAATTTGCTTTATTTCCTAGGTTATTTAAAACAGAGCATAAGCTAATAAATAGTCCTTAAATTAATGTATTTTTAAAATGTATTTTAAAGGTATTTTTAGAGATTCTTTGCAAGCCAAACAAATAAAAACAACTTTAAAGAATGAACAAAAGAAGAGAACATCTGACATATTATAAAGCAACAAATTGTCATGTGGTTTTATAAGCTACTTTATTAGATATCTGGAAGCAGATAACATTTATTAACTACCACATCAGGGCAAAAATGTATATGTTTGTGTGTGTATATATATCTATATATCTATATGTACATATCTCTATCTTTATATTTCTATCTCTATATCTATATGTTGTTGATTGCTGTCGAGTCGAGCATGACTCATAGTAACCCTATGAACAAAAGGCCTGTAGCCTGTCTATAACTATTTTCATTTATCAAAGTTTATAGAGTTTCCAGAGGCATTTTGTTTAGGAAGTGGATGTATGTATCTCTATGTATCTATGTATCTATCTATCTATGATATGTTGTTGTTGTTGTTGTTTGGTGCCGTCGAGTCGTAGACGACTCATAGCGACCCTATGAACAAATGGCCTGAGCGTTGTTCGTACATAGAGTTTCCGGAGGGAAGCCATTTCGGAAGTGGATGCCGCTCCTGCTTCCAGATCTGTGATACAGAAATAGATAAATATATAGATATATCAATATAAGATATAGATATAGATATGAGATAGAGATATAATTATAATAGATATAAGAGAGAGAGATATAGATACAGATACAGATACAGATATTTTGTTGTAGACCTTTGAGTCAGAACTGACCCACAGCCGACCCTCCAGTGGGTATTCATTCAGAAGCACTAATTGCACTAGGAGGAGACTGCCCATCTTTCTTCTGTGGAGTAACTGGTGGATTTGAACCACGTGCCTCTTTGACATTGTAGCACAGATTGATACCACTAGCAACCGTAGCTCTCATATATTAAATTGTATATCACCAACTCTATTTTGAATTGAAGAGAATATATTTCAATTACTCATGTAATTTTGATAAAATACATTTACATATTTCTAAAATGTTACTACTTGTGTTACCATCAAATAAAATTTGTTAATTCTTTAGGAGAAACTATGTATAAAGAGGAAAAATGAAAATAGATTTGATAAAGCAAAATCATGACCAACAAATTCCTTATAGCTGAAGTACTTATTAAATAAGAAGAGAACACTTATGTAAGCTGATAACAGATATCAAATAAATTAAAATCTGTTTCAAGGGGGAAGGTTGTTAATTCTTTACTAATCAACTAACTCATTGACTTTGAGTTAGAACTGACTAAAGGTTGACCTTCTGTTGGATTTCTAAAGCTATAAATTGTTTGAAAAGCGATTGCCCATCTTTTTCCCAAGGAGCCACTGATAGATTTGAACTGTCAGTTAGGCGCGGCCTAATTTTTTGATAAAATTTTCATAAAGTAAAAAAAAAAAGCTATAGAAAGATAAGTACTTTTTACTCCTTTTTCATAGCTGAAATTGTATAATAATATACTATCTTCTGTTATTTTACTTAATTTAAATAATATATGCTTTATTATTAATTTTTAATGGAAAATTCATACTTTGCACTTTTAATCCTGTCTATATTTATTCCTGAATTTTGTTTCTATCTTGCCACTAATTAGTCACTTCCAAGAATACTACAAACCAATTGAGGTTCAACTTATTAATTAACAGAGGAGATTGCCCATCTTTCTCCCATGGAGCTGCCTTTTGATCGATTAGCAGCGTAACTTCTTACTGTGAAGCCACCAGAACTCCCCATAGCTTGTGAAGTAATCTCTAAGTCAACAGAGTGCTGGCTACTTCACTCTGAGTCAAGGTTTTTTGAATCTTACCTTCACAAACATAAAAAGTACATTAAAAGTACTTTGCTATTAGAATAGATTGAACTAGAGCTCATTCCTCACTCTTTCCACAGCCCAGTAAATTTGCTTCTTCTCCAAAGTTAGGGAATGTTTGCTTCTGATTCCACTCTGTAGTCAACAGCTGTGTTACTGTTAAGAACTGTTAAGATTCATGACAATTTCTTTGCTACAGTAGTTGATTCTAGAGAATTGAGAGTAATGGCAAACTGTTATATTAAATTATGTATGTGTACTTGTCTTTTTCTAGGAAGGATTTAGGGTGGATTGTATGCATGCATACCAAAGGGAAAAATAATCTTGCCTTAATAAAAGGAGATCTTGTAATTCAGTCTTAATACCTTGCCTTACACGTTTATCCAGGCGGAATAAGTCTCATGATACAAAGATCAAAAAGGTCACCCTTTCATCTTGTGACCTGATGTTCTCGGGTGTCCTTGGTTGCCCAGTATAGACTCTCTAAGTGATAAGATTCTCATAGTAAGGATTTATTGAGCACATTTTAGTAATGCTGTGAGTGATAAGCTCTACATTGGTAAAATTTTGAATATAATAAAGGAAAAGCACATCATTGTGTAGAGTATAAATTATTGGGTTGTTAAACCAAAGGTCAGCAGTTCAAACACACCAACTGCATCTTGGGAGAGGATAGGAAGTCTCTTTCTTTTGATATGTTGTTGTTGCTGTTGTTGTTATTATTATATGCTGTCAAGTAACTTGCAACTCACAGAGACCCTATGTACAACAGCCCTAAACTCTGCTCTATCCTGTGCCAACCTTATTGTCTCTGATACACCTACCCACATTACCCCAAGTGACTGAATCAATTCCTCTCTTCAAAGGTCTTCCTCTTTTGCACTGTCCCTCCACCCTCCCAAGCATGATGTCCCTCTCCAAAGACTGGTCCCACCTTACAACATGCCCAAAGTATGTCAGAAGAAGCTTCAGAATCCTTGCCTCCAAGGAGCAGCCTGGTTTAACCCTCTCTAGGATGAACCTGTTTGTTCTCTTAGCAGTCCATGATATATTGAATACTCCAGCACCAAAGCACAAAGGTATCAATTCTCCTTTTATCATCCCTAGTCATTGCCCTGCTTTCTGATGCATACCACATAATTTGAAAGACTATGGCCTGGATCAGGTGCACCTTAGTCTCCAGATTGGCATCGTTGCTCTTCAGCACTCAGGAGAGGTTCACTGACTGCAGACCTTCCCAATGTAATTTATCTTTTAATTTCCTGGCTGCTGGTATCAAGAGTGTTGACAGTGGAGCCAATGAAACTGAAGTTGTTAACAATGTCAATCTCTTCACTGTCTATCATGATGCAGCCAAATGGCCCAGTGGTAAGAATCTTTATTTTCTTGATATTGAAATTCAGTTCATATTTAAGGTTGCAGTTCTTGACTTTATGCAGCAAATGGTTCATGTCCACTACAGTTTCAGCAAGCAGTGTCATCTGCATAGTGCAGATTTTTGGTGAGTTTTCCTCCAATCCTGATGCCACATTTCTTCTTACAGAACACAGCCTCCTGGATATGTTCTGCATATAGATTAAAAAGTATAGAGATAGGACACATCCTTGGCATACACCCTACTGAATTTTGAACCATCCAGTGTTTCCTTGCTCTGCTCTGATGACTGCCTCCTCATCCAAGTATAGGTTTCGCATCAGCATGATCAAGTGTTCTGGAGTTTCCATTCTTCTCAGAGTTAGCCACAATTTCTTATGATCCACACAGTCAAATGCCTTTGCATAGTCAATGAAACACAGATATCTATTCCTTTGGTATTTTCTATTTTCAGCCAAGGTACATATAACATTATCTAGAACCTCAGAAAACCAAGAGATGGTCAATCACTATGAGTAGGAATTGACTTTGCAGCATTGGGATTATATATTGTTGTTGTTATGCACTGTTGAGTCACCTGTGACCTATAGCAACCCTATGTACAATATCATTGAACCCTGCCCTGTGCTGAGCCAGTCTCACTGACTCTGATACACTTACCCTCATTTTCCTATTTACTGTATCAATCCATTTCATATGAGGTCTTTGTCTCCTGTGCTGTCCCTCCATCCTTCCATATCCTTTTCCATGGATCAGTCCCTCCTGATCACATGCCCAAAGTATGTAAAACAGAGCTTCAAAATCTTAGCCTCCCAGAACAAACTTGGTTTCATCCACTCCAGGATAGATCTATTTGTTTTCTTGTCAGTCCAGGGTATGTTCAAGACTCTTTTCAAGCAAGACAACTTGAGGGCATCAATTCTTCTTCGGTCATTCCATTCTTGTCATTGCCCAGCTTTCTGATGCATAGCAAGTAATTGTGAACACCATGGCCTGGATGAGGTGCACCTTAGTCTCTAGATTGGCATCATTGCTTCTCAATACTCTGTAGAGGTCCCTATCAGCAAATTTTCCAAGTGCAATTCCTTTTTTTATTTTCTGACTGCTGGTGCCAAGAGATGCATACATATATATTTGCTACAGATATAAAGGAGTCACTCCAATCAGAGGGGATAAAAATGAAAGTTGTATTATCAAGAAAGTAAAAAAAAAAACCCAAATAAACAGGAGAACCCCACTATTGTCAACTTCAAGATAGATTTATTTGATTTTTCTGGCATATATTCAATATTCATACTGAAAATCAAAGTGGAAACTTAAAAAAAGAAGTAAATGATTATGAGAGTCAAAGCCTCAATTTATAATACGTGAGGATGATATGGGCAGAATATTGAATGATCCAGGAAGCATAAACATAAAATACAGTTTACAGAATCACCATACCAAAAATAATTGTCGGACAAAAAAGAAACAATCTATGATCAAGAACCAATGGTGACGAAGGAAGTTCAAGCTGCTCTAAAGGACCTAGTAAAACAAAAGGCCCCAGGAATTTATGTCATACCACTTGACATAGTTCAACAAACAGATGCTTCTTCCCTGGATGTGCTCCAGAAATATGGAGGTTGTGCCCAGAAATATGGAGGATAACTACCTGGACAATTGACTTGAAGAGATCCATATTTAGTCCTATCCCCCGAAAAGGGAATCCAACAAAGTATGGAAATTATCAAAAAATCACATTAATATCACACACAAGAAAAATCCTGCTGAAGATTTCTCCAAAACTACTGAAACAGTACATTAACAGAGAACTTCCAGAAATACAAGCCAGTTTTAGTAAAGGTTGTGGCACTAGAGACATTATTACCAATGTCAGAATGATCTTGGCAGAAAGCAGAGTACCAGAGGTATGTCTATCTGTGCTTCATTGACCTGCAAAAGCATTTGACTGTGTAAATCATAACAAATTGTGGTTAACTTTGAAAAAAATGGGAATCCCAGTTCACTTGATTGTGCTTATGGGAAACCTATACTTCTACCTGGATACTGTGATCAGAACAGAGCAAGGAAACACTGCATGGTCCAAAATTAGGAAAGGATTGTGTCAGAGATGTATTCTCCATATCTTTTCAATCTATATGCAGAACAGATCATTAGAAAGGCTGGACTTTATAAGGAGGAATGTGGTGTCAGGATCAAAGGTTTAACAATAACCCGTGTTGTGCAGATGATACAAACTTGCTTGCTTAAGCTGAGGAAGACTTGAAGCACTTGCTACAGAAGGTCAAGGGCTGTAGTCTTCAATATGGATTGAAGCTTGGCATCAAGTAAAAAAAGATTTTAACCACTGGACTAATTGACAGCACCATGGTTGTTTGGAGATGAGATTGGGGTTGTTAACAATTTCAGCTTGCTCAGCTCCTCAATCAACTCTCTCTCTCCCTCTCCCTCTCCCTCTCCCTCTCCCTCTCCCTCTTCCTCTCTCTCTCAAAACAGAGATAAAATCAACACATTTAGCCTCAGATGAAAACTTATCTTCAGCTAATAGTCTAGTGTTTTCAATCTTTTATTTTTAATTTCTTTTTATGTTATACTGGTTTACTTACAAAGTTCATAAATTTTGTACCCATTGTCTTTCATACCAGATCTTTCCCCTTTTCTTTACCCAACCCTCCCTCCACCTATAAAATTGTGTGATTCTGTAACAATCAACACTCTTAGCACCGAAAGTCAGGAAATGAAATGATAAATTTCATGTAAAAGTTTGCTGTCATGGAACTTTCCAATGCACCTAAGAGCAATGATGTCAGTCTAAAGACTAAGGTGTATTTTATCTAGGTCATCATCGTCTCAATTAATTGTTGGCCATCAAAGTGCTGAACAATGATTGAGGATTACAGAAGAATAATTGATGCCTTTAAGCTGTGATGTTGAGAAAGTGTCTTTGACTATACAATGGACTGCCCAGAAAATAAATAGTTTTGCCTTGGAGAGAGTGAAACCAAGTTTCTCATTGGAGGCAAGGATTTTTAAGCTCCATCTCACATACTTTGGACATGTGGCCTTGAGGGACCAGTCCTTGGAGAAGGATATCATACTTTGAAAGGTGTAGGGACAGCACAGGAGAGGAAGACCCCAGATGAGATGGATTTACACAGTAACTGGGGCAATGGGATTAGGTGTATTGGAGTCAATGAGACTGGCTCAAGATAGGGCACAGTTCAGAATTGTTGTACATAGAGTCACTTTGAGTCATAAGTAACTCAATGGCACAGAACAATATCAACATATTTGATATATATTTTGACAACAGTACAATTGAATCTTTTCCAGTCTTCCTTATTCACAATCCCACTTAATATCTTAAAGAAATGATTGAAAATACCTTGGTTTGTGTCAGGTACAGCTTAGTCTTTAAAATGACATCCTTGTTTGTCAACATGTTAAAGAGACCTTGACACTTCTGTCCAATATACAGTAAGTCTTTTGACTCCTTGCCTACTGTTTTCATAGGTAGAAGTTGTAGATCCAAGTACAACATGAAATCTTAACCAACTTCAATTGTTTCTCCATCTATCAGGATGCTGTTTATTGGATCATTTGTTATTTTTTTCCTTTGTATTAAGGTGCAATCCATATATTGCCATGGTTTTTCATATTCTTAAGAACTTCCTGCCTTACTTTTGTCAAACTTCTTCCTTATCCAAGCACCATGAAACAGTTACTTGTTTCACTTGAAACGCTCCACTTACTGACTCTTTAGGTAAGTATTTTTTACTTTCTATCAAGCACTTGCTCACCTTTCTCCCTATTCCACTTAACTTCTTTGATTTTGAGCTCTTGTCATCTTAGTAGCTTTATTTTTTTCTTTTGTCAGACTCAGACTGGCTTTCTAGAAGCAGGAATTTTCATCCTTTTCTCTTAAAGATTTTTCACTCAGAAGAAAGTGGAGGAGGGTGAATAATACTACAATCTTCCTCTCCCTGCTCATCTATTCTCCTGAGGCCTACAAAAACTATTTTGAGAGCTTGGGACATTAACTGTTAAGGTTCTCAAAATCCACTGTCTCAGAACTTGTTGGTTCTCAGGGAGCCAGTGTCCTCACCCCAGGCAAGAGGAGGTCTGCCTGCTTCAGGACAAGATGTCCCGTTTCCCCTTGTCTTACATGGCTCTGCCCACTCCACCAGGAAGACCACAGGCCTCATTCCCAGCACTTTCCTCACTGTGGACCCAGGATATACAGAGATGCCAACACAAAGACTTCAGTTCTAACATATATACCAGATGCCCACAGAAGAAAGATGAGCAGTCCCCACCCACATGATTCATAGCCTCTGAAAACCTCCAGAGTCAGTTATGAGTTGGTTCTGACTTGGTAGCAATGAGCAGGAGTAGTCCTATCTATAAACGTGGATTTTTTCACAGATTCTTCTCCTTACCACAACTAAGACAAGCACAAAGATTGCCCTCTCTGTAACTATCTTGTGTTCATCCCTAGATACATTGCATGTATTTGGGACTCTGTGACTTATTAGAAACTTTAATTCTCAAGCATATTGCAAACCAGAAATTCTTCAGGAAAAGGAAAATGATAATATCTCTTCAACAATTTCTGTGTTAAGAAATACAGCACAAATAAGCAACCACACGTTCTTATACGCCCACACATGTGTTTAATTACAAATTCGTCAACTGCTCCACAGGAAAAAGAGGGACAATCTCCTCCTAGAGGGTCAGCTACAATTACATGGTACATAACAACAACAATGCCACTATATATTGTCATTAGTAAACACACACACACACACACACACACACACACACACACACACGTGTGTGTTGTTTTTGTGTGCCATTGAGTCAGAAATTAAGTCACTATATATGTGTACACACACAAACCCACCTTTTTTATCCTCCAGAAACACGTATATGCAACAGTGAATTAAAACTATTGTTGTTGTTGTTTCTGTTGCTGTTATGTGCTGTCAAGTCACCTGTGACTCATAGCTGACTCTATGTTCAGCAGCTCTGAAGCCTGCACTGACCTGAGTCAGTCTCACTGACTCTGACACTCCTACCATCATTGCCCTAGTTAGTGTGTCAATCTATATCATCGAGGGTTTTCCTCTTCTGTACTTTCCCTCCACCCTTCCAAGCATGACGTCCTTTTCTAAGGCTCAGTCTTACTGGACACATGGCCAAAGTATGTGAGACAGAGTTTCGAAATCCTAGTCTCCAACGAGAAACTTGGTTTCATCCTCTCCAAGGCAGACATATTTGGGTTTTTTGCCAGTCCATGATATATTCAAGAGTCTTCTCCAACACCACAACTCAAAGGCATCAATTCTTCTTCTGACATCCTTAGTCATTGTCCAGTTCAAACTATAAAAAAAAGCCAGTTAAAGAAGCAGTAGCTCTTTTCTCTGGGTGTATACGCGTGTGTGTGTGTGTGTGTGTGTGTGTGCGCGCGCACAAGTGTATTGACCACATTTTCCATGTTTGAACACGTGTGATGTTATACAAAAATCCAATTTTAATTTTGATAACCTTTTCAACAATTTCTTGGTCATCTGTGATATAAATAGAATATTTTCTTTATGTACTGCTCCGACCCCTGCTTTATTAAGCTTATTGTCATAATGCGAATGTTTCTGTCGGGCCCTTAGTTCATCAATCCTCAGTCTCCCTTTTATGATGATAAATTGTTGAAAATTACTTTTGCGTTTTATTGCATGATGGTTAGAATTCCTTGCTAGCTGTTTTTGTATGATCTGCTGAGTTGAATACAACTCATAGTGACCCTAAGAACAAAAGATCCCATTGCAGCAGTCACGTGTCAATCCACCTAGTTGAGGGTTTTCCTCTCCTTTCCAACCCTACACCCTTCCCAGCCTTCCTTCATGTCCTTCTTCAAGGAAGCCCCTTCTAACAACACACCCAAAGTATGTGAGTTGAAGCCTCACCATTCTTGCCTCCAAAGAGGCAAAGTATTGGCTTATACCTTCTCCAAGACATATCTGTTCATTTTTTTGGCCACCCATGGGATGTTCAGCTCTTCTCCAACACCACAACTCAAAGATATCAGTTCTTTTACTGTCATCCAAGTAATCAGAAACACCATGGCCTGAATCAGATGTACCTTTGTCCTCAAACTGAAATTATCATTCCTTAATAATTTGGAGAGGTCCCTAACTGCAGATTTTCCCAGTGTAATGTTTCTCCTTATTTCTTGACTGCTGTTACTGAGAGTGTTAATTGTGGATCCTAGAAAAATGAAGTTGTTCACAGTTTCAGTCTCCTTTCCATCCATCATGATGCTGCTGTTTGGTCCAATGGTAAGGATCTCTGTCTTCTTGACATTGAGATAGCCACTTAATTTTTTCAATCAAAGAGATGTTAGCAGATATGACATAGGTAAGGCTTCAAAATGTTTTTGCTTGATTAATGTTGTGTCCAAGTACTTTCAATCTCTGTTTAAACAATGATGATGGTTGTATAACGTGTCAGCGAGGCCATGGCCCTTGGTATAATCTTTTGTGCTGTAAATTCTAACCTCTGTATGGTTAGTGGGACAGGATAAAGGCAGTTATGTAGTAATGTAATATGAGCAGTTCAATATGAGGTAGAGAAAGTCTTCACAGGGCATGCAGGTAATATGTGTATGGACTCACTAGCAAAGCTAGCTACCTGTTCACCTGAACTAGTATCTTGCTTGTAATCTTTAGTTTTGGACTAGTGGCTGCCATCTAACTAATTTACAACTGCTACCTGGTAAACCTTTAACTTTTACTTTTATAACATTATTAAATAATCATGAAAACTTTTCTTTCAAAGGTAAAAAGTGGTGGGGGATCCTGTTATAAAGTATAGTCTAAGGCAAAAAAAATTTTCTAGCACTATACTATGAAAACATACATCTGGTTTCTGTTTAGTGATTATGACCCATATTAAAAATCGCATGAATCCTAATATTTTTTTCTGAAGACACTTAAGCTTCGTGAAATTCAAATATACAATTTTTAAAGCAGAGAAGTCAGTGTGTGAGCTATTAATTTTTATTCCAAACAACAAGTGAGATTTAATAAGATCTGGCTTCTTTTATAAGCTACCAGGTGTTGTTTACATTAAAGGTGAAAGAGCGGAGATTTTTTTGGACACCGTAAAATGACTTGTACATGTCAGATTTAGAATTATTTTGCAAAGTATGAATGGTTGACTAGTGCTGTAGTTACAGTTTCTCATCATTGGAAAGTCACTTTTAGAAATGAGATCTGGGAAGGAGCTGATGTCCACCTACTCTTATATCATGGTATAACTATGTTCTAATCCAGCCCAACACCTTTATTACAACACCATATCTTTATTGACTTGAAATACAACAACATATTAGCCAACAAATCTGCTGTTCAGGATGTCTCCAGAGTACTAAAGAACAAAAATGCTAGTCTTGAGTCTAAGATATACCTTTGCAATTACTTGCTATGCATCAAAGAGCTAGGCAATGTCCAAGGATAACAGAAGAAGACTTAATGCCTTTGATTTTTGGTGCTGGAGAAGAGTATTGAACAACCATAAACTGTCAAGAGAATAAAGTTGTGTGTCCTGGAGAGGGTGTTTCTTGGAGGTAAAGATTTTGAAAGTCCATCCTACATACTTTGGGCATGTTGCCAGGAGAGATCAGTTCTTGGAGAAGGAAATCATGCATGGATGGACAGAGGACTAGGATTGGAGGAGGAGACCCTGGATTTGATAAATTGATACAGTGTTGGTGACAATGGGATAAGAGGTATCTGAGACAATTAGGTTGGCTCAGGATAGGACAAGATTCAGAGCTGTTATACACAGCATCGCTATGAATCGTAGTTGACTGGATGGTTCATACTATCCATTATCTCTCAAACCATTTAACGAATAGCCCAATATCTAAAAACTGACATATACTTTTCTTTGAATCACAAAGAATTATGTTTTGGAATGTTTTTGGCAAAGCTTATTGAATACCTAGTGTAGGTACCACCATTTCCAGTAGGTAGTATTAGGGGAATAGTGAGGGATGAAAAAAAAAGCATCTCACTAATTTTCTCTATTTTTCTGCTTATTTGTCTTATGAATCATGTAAAGTACCTCCTGAAAAGATATCTCCCTCCAGGGAGTGAAAAAACTTGTGGTTAACTGTTAACATAAAACTTGATATTGCAAACCTACTCAGTGGGACAATAAAAGAAAGATCTGACAGTTAGCTTCCACAAAGTTTATAACCAAAGGCAACCTGACAAAGCTCAGTTTACTTATAGTACATGAGGTCACCAAGAGTTTCAATCCATTCACTGTCAACTTAAAAAAAAAGATAATAGTAATGAGAATATTTGACACATATAAAATACTATCTTTCATTTATAAAATCATATTTAAAATATTATTATAAATAGTATTATTTCATTTATCAAATCATATCTAAAATATTATTATACCTTTGTCATCATTATTATTGATTGTTTTCTAGATTTTAAAAATCTTTCCAATATGCCAGCTTTGTCTGAATTATCTAATTTTACATCACCTCCTCACCTGACATTTTTGTTGGGTAATATGAACTCTATCAATCCTGGTTACCTCCTCTTGAGATAAAACTGGATGCCCACTTTCTGTGATGACCTGCCAGGAAAATACTGCTTTGAGAAATGGAGAATGAACCAGGCAAGACTGAACAACAGAAGACAGATGCTGAAGGGAGATAGAGCCAGGAGATAACAGTGACGTGTCAAGGAAAAATGTGCAGCTGGAGTGCACAAGGAGATGGACGTGGAAACTTGAACTGCAGTCACGTATGGAAAGAAAAGTGAATGTGCAGTCATAACACAGCTTCAGATCTTTTGTGAACATGAATGATCTTCACTTTTGTAAAACAATTGAGTTTCATCAATGACACTCATGATGGTTTTAATTTTAAAGTTACATTTATTTCAGTGTAAT
The DNA here is from genome assembly GCF_000299155.1 of Elephantulus edwardii. Taxonomy (NCBI): domain Eukaryota; kingdom Metazoa; phylum Chordata; class Mammalia; order Macroscelidea; family Macroscelididae; genus Elephantulus; species Elephantulus edwardii. The sequence goes on from NW_006399916.1 coordinate 1,411,850, forward strand.
TTTTTACTTGACTTTTTAAAAGCTTGTGTAAAATACACATTTATGCAGTACACCATTTCCTTGGTTTCAAATTAATACATTATCATGATTTCTATAACATTGAAAATCATTAAAATTTTGATGGTATAGTCATAGCAAGCTGTGCTGCTAAATAAAAAATATTAAAATTTACTTGAAAGTATTTTATATGTAATCAAAAGCACAAATTAGAAAGATGCCTTTCCTTAGATAAGAAAAGTCTATCCTCAAATTCATTTTTCTACTTGTTCTAGATATGATTTTAAAAGCATTATTCAGATTTCAAAATAAAATAATTTAGCCCACATAAAGTAAAATCTGTTGGACAATCATCTGTATAACTAACTGATAAAAGGTCCATATTTATTCCCATTCCAAAGAAAGGTGACCAAACAGAATGTGAAAATTATCGAACAATATCATTAATAGCACATACAAGCAAGATCCTGCTGAAAATTATCCAACAACTACTGAAACTTCACATCAACTGAGAACTGCCAGTTGTGGAAGCTGGGTTTAGAAGAGGCTGTGGTACTAAAGACATGATATTTAATGTTAGATGTGTCTTAACTGAAATCAGAGAGTACCAGAGGACTGTCTATCTGTGTTTCATTGACTATGTAAAGGCATTTGACGGTGTGAATAACAAGAAACTGTGGCTGACTTTGAGAAGAATGGGAATCCCAGAACACTTTATTGTGCTTATGTGAAACCTATACTTGGAGCAGGAGGCAGTCAGAACAGAGAAAGGAAACACACCATGACCTAAAATCAGGAAAGGTATACTCGGGATGCATCCTATCTCCATACCATTCCAATCTATATGTGAAAGAGATCATTAAGGAGGCTGGACTCTATGAGAAGAAATATGGCATCAGGATTGCAGAAAGATTTATTGACAACCTACATTATACTGATGCTACAATCTTGCTTGCTAAAACAGAGGAGGACCTGAGACATTTGCTGCCAAAGGTCAACAAGGGCTGCTGTCTGCAAAATGGATTGACACTCACCATAAAGAAAACAAGAATTTTCACCACTGGGAAAGTTGGATGATGGAGAAGAGATGGAGATTATTAACAGCTTCAGTTTGCTTGGCTCCACAGTCAGTGCTCTTGGTGTCAGCAGCCAGGAAATAAAAAGACAAATGCATTGGGAGAATCTGCTGCCAGGGACTTCTCCAGAATACTGAGGACCAACAATATCAGTCTGGTGACTAAGGTGTGCCTTATCCAGGCCATGGTCTTCTCAATGACTTTCTATATCAGAGAATTAGGCAATGACTAAGGATGATAAAAGAAGAATAAATGCCTTTGAGTTGTGCTGGAGAAGAGTATTGAATATACACCAGGTACTGCTAAAAGAACAAACAGTTCTTTCCTAGAGAAGGTGAAACCAAGTTTCTCCTTGGAGGCAAGGACTTTGAATCTTTATCTGGCATACTTTAGGTATGTTGCAAGAAGAGACCAGTTGTTGGAGAGGGACATCATGTTTGGAAGGGTGGAGGGACAGAGCAAGAGAGGAAGACCCTGGATGAGATGGATTGAAACAATTACTGGTGTAATGGAAGTAGGTGTATCAGACACAATGAAATAGCTCAAAATGGACCAGGGTTCAAATCTGTTGTATATAAGGTCACTATGTATTTCAGGTGACTCAATGATGCATAACAACACCACCAAAGTAAAATACAAGAAAATAAAAATATTCATTTGGTGTCTGAAATAGCAAATGTAGAGAGACTTCTCAGTAGAACAGTGTTTGTTAAAGACTTTTGGGAGAGAGGAATAGGAAGTTATTTTTTATTGAAAATTAAATTTTAGAAATAGATAATGTGACATTTTTATGACATGAATGCAATCTTTACTGAATTACACATTTTTAAAAAGTTAAGTGTCTAACTGCATTGTCTATGCCACAGTAAAGAATGGAAATTCCAGAACACTTAATTGTGCTCATACAAAATCTATACCTAGTCCAAGAAGCTGTTGTCTGAACCAAGCAAGGGAACACCGTATGATTTAAAATAAGGAAAGGTATGTGTCAGGATTTTATCCTTTCTCCATACCTAGTCAATATGTATGCTGAACAAATAATTTATGATATTGGACTCTTTGAAGAAGAATGTGGCATCAGGATTAGAAGAAGACTCATCAACAACCTGCATTATGCAGATGACATAATTTTGCTTGATAAATGTGAGAAGGATAAGAAACACTTGCTGCAGAAGATCAAAGACTATAGCCTTTGTTATCAATTACATCTCAACATCAAGAAAATATAGGCCCTCATCACAGGACCTCAACATTATTATAGATGGAGAAAAGATTAAAGCTAGTGGTGATTCATGTTACATGGATCAAAAATCAACACCCCTGATACCAGTAGTTAAGAAATTAGGAGATGTATTCCACTGAAAGCAAATCTACAGTCAGGAACCTCTCCAAAGCTGAAAAGCAATGATGTCAGTTTGAAGACTAAAGTGCTCCTGATATATACCATTGTCTTCTCAATCACATGCTAGGCATCAGAGAGTTGGAGAATGAATAAGGATTACAGAAAAATGCATTCCTTTGAATTATGGTATTCTAGAAGAGTGCTGAATACCCAATGGATTTCCAAAAGAACAGATATGTCTTGGGAAAAGTGCAGCCAGAGTTCTTTGGAAGCAAAGATGTCGAAGCTTCATTTCATAGTTTGAACATGTTGCTAGATGAGGCTATTTATTGGAAAGAGACATCATGCTTGAAAAGATGGAAGGTCAAGAATGGAAAAGAGGACCCCCCCAATGTGATATATTGACTAGGTGACTTCAGCAGCAGGCTTGATTGAGTGTGTGAGAGATGAAGAGGATGGCACAGGATGGAGCAGGGTTCAGGCTGGCTCTTCACAGAATCACTATGAGTCATTCTAAATTCAATGGCACATAACAACAACTATGACCACAACAAATTACAGATTTGAAATGTCTAACAATTTCATCTTACTTGGATCCACAATCAAATTCCTGGGTACCAGAAATAATAACAGGAGGCATATCACATTGAGAAAATCTGCAATCAGAGATCTCTCTGAATTACTGAAGAGCAATGATATTAATTTGAAGGCTTAGGTTCACTTTGGTTGCATGTTTGATCAATTTCTGATTGCAACAGTCGGTAGAAGTCATCTGTTTTCTCAATGCCTTTGAGATGTGGTGTTCAAGAGTATTGAGTATCTCATGGATTGCTAAAAGAATGAACAGATATGACTTGAATAAAGTGCAGTCAGAGTGCTCCTTGGAGGCAAGAATAACAAAGTTCATATGGAATTTGTCTTTCAATATGACTTCTCTAGCCCTTACTCAATGTTGCTATGCAGATGGGCAAGACTACACAAATGGGGTATAATGACCTAAACACAAGGGGACTGGTTATCTACTTTCTTCAAGGAGATTCGGTCAGTCTTAACAATCTACAAGGGAATTGGCTACTCTTGCCAATAAATTGAAAAACTCTTGCTATAGAAACAGGCATTCTTTCCTCACCAGAAGAGATGGAATTCTTTGCCCAGCCAGAGAAAAGAGACCTTCTCCAACCTGATGAAATGTAGGACACACTTTGGGCCAGCATTAGCAACAAATACTGAACTGGAGAATTGGATATGAAATGGAACTTTGAGGGTGGAGGGAGCCAATATTGGAAGGACTAAGGATTTTGTTGGAAAATAGTGAGATGAGAAGCCAATATTGTAAGGACTGAAAATTTGGAAACAGGGTCACAAGGCTTGAGGCTAGGTGCATGCACATTTTGAGAGCTGTCTTCACTATATTTTGTTATTAACATGCTTATGGAAACTCTGAAACAACACTTATAGAAAGGCTTCAGGTCTTTTGTTCCTAGGATCTCTATGAGTCGTGTTTGACTCAATAGCAATCAACAATAACAACAATCTGAATTATAACCTTTTAACTCCCAGTATGGTTATGTGTTGTCTGTGAGCTCTCCCATCAGATTTTGGACACAGTCAAGCAGTTATATTGGTGATGAGATGAATAGAAGGAAGCAGGGAAGCATGGGGAACATGTCTAACCTCATAGGAACTGGTTTTGTGTTATTGATGCTATCAGCAGGGAGAGTTTCCTCCTGTGAAACTCGTAAAGATCAGATATAGTGCCCACTATGTGGCCTTTCCTCTTTTTACAATATGTCTCACATATTTGGGGCATATTGTTAGGAGAGGCTGTTCCTTGGAGATGGAACATGGCATGATTGAAAAGGTGGAGGATCGGTAAAAGATAGAAAGATCCCCGACTGATTGACCCAGTGACTGGGGCAATGTGCTCATCTATGTTGGAATTGATGAAAATGGCATAGGACAAGACAGAGTTCAGATCTGTGGTTTATAGGGTCATTATGATATGTACTTAATTCCTAATAACAACAAGAAACTACAATATTGAGGAAGAAAGAAACATTGCATTTTAATTTAAGGAAGTGACTTAAATACTGATACTTTTTCTTTCTTTTTTTTTAACAGAGGTTTTGGATTTCCATTCATTCATTGCCGCAATTTTCTCCCTTCCCATCCCTCCCCACCAGCTCACTTCCCCTCCGAAGAGAGAAAAAAATAAAATTCCTTCATTAGTATACATATCTGTCATTGCTGCTAATTTTATTACACTAACTGAAACAGTGTAACAGTATTTAAAAATATTCTAAATATACTATTTTACTATCTAAAATGTGAAATAATGAAAGGTTCTATGGGGGAAAACCTATCATGGGTAAAAAGAAAACAAAATGTAAATGGGGAAATGATAATTTCTTCAACAAATGGTGTTGACAAAATTGGACTGAAATTTCCTGAAGAAAGCTGAAACAGAATCCACATACATCATACACAAAAATCAACTCAAGGTTCATCAGAGACTTGGGAGTAAAGCCCCAAACCATAAAGCTCATCAGAGACAAACTCTGATCAAGTTTAGATGGCCTATTCTATTGTATAAAGAGACTGCCAAATATAGCCAAAAAGGCACAATGTGGAGAAGATCAAAATGACGAATGGGACCTTCTAAAGATTAAATCCCTGTGCGTATAAAAAACATTTAAAAAACAAAACAAATCCCACTTCATCTTACAATAGGATATTTCCTAAAGGCTAAAGGAAAGGTTTTAGCTGAAGTCATCCCAATATTCAGTAGTTTCTTAAGAATGAACCCTACTCCATAGAACAACTTGATTTTGCAAACATTCCAAAGGGAACTCTGGTGGCCTACTGGTTAAGAAGTTGTACTGCCAACCCAAAGAGATGTGGTTTGAATCCACCAGCTGCTCTGAGGGAGAAAGATAGGTAATTACTTCCTGTGAAATTTACAGTTTTTTAATACTTACCGGAGGGTCAGCTGTGAGCCAGTTCTGAATTGAACTGAACAACAACAAACATTCACAAGTTAGCCTAGGCAAGAGTACATTACAGATACAATAACTGCACACACAGTAAGTGCTTTATTTCCTTTACTTTTACCATAACCCCACCAAGTGAGTGTGGTTTTATCTTGCCTATGTTACAGATAAAAAAAGGTAAAATATGGAAAAATCTGTGCGTTTGATAGACAGAGCTGGAGTCTAAAGAGGACTGATTTTCAGGTCTATGCCTTAAAGCTTTTTATAAAAATATGTCCTTATAGAACATTCTATAGAATGTGGGAGGTAATTTTCAGACATATCTCAGGAATGTGCTCTCAAAAACACTCTATAAGCTTTCCTTTTTGCTCATACATCTCTATCTCTTTCTTTCCTATGTTCTTATGTGATTTCTCTCCAACATTCTTAGACCAAGACAATTTTGAATTGATTCTTTTATGATAACTCCATGTGTGTCCCCTCAGCACAGTCTTCCTCCATCCTTTTTATATAAAAATACATATCTGGCAAATAATTTGTCATTTCAATATTGTTGTTGTTTTTCTATTTGAATCAGCATTTCCAATGACCAACCCTTTATTCTGAAGTGAATGGAATTGAACCACTAAGCTTCCTATTATCAGCCAACTACATTAACCTTTTGCCTCACCTAGAGGCTCTACTTAGTATTCAATTATGACGTGATTTATGTGATTTATTTTCTTTCACTTATTTTTGTTCTAGAAGGAGAATCTGACTTGGAGCTTACCTCATCTCTCAAGGAAATCAGGGTTATGAATTAGACTAGGTCTAATTGCCAACAGGTCCTTAATCTGCAAATGAGCATAAAGCAGAATTCATTTCATTTAATCATTGCAACACTTCATGCATTAAAAAGAAGTAGTTAAGTTTTTCAGGTCAAATCATTGAGGCTATCAGTACTCACCCAAGATGGGGGTCCATAGAGCTCTGTCTGAAGTGGGGCCTCGCTCTTGCCACAGAGAAAACAATTGCATTCCATCTGGACATGATCCATGCAGGTTTCAGAAAATGCTTAAAAATAAAAATCTAGTTCTCCACTTGAATAATTCCCTGCCAAAGACAAACTAGCACTTTTCAAATAAAAAAATTATTATTCAAAAAAGCAATTCAAACTCTCTTAGATTGTTGTCATTGTTGTTTTATGTCACCTAGTCAGATGCCCATAGCTGACCCTCCAGTGGGTTTTCAAAGGCAGTGCAGCACAAGGGAGAAGATGGCCCATCTTTCTCCCATGGAGCAGCTGGGATTTGAACCACATACATTTGCA
>NW_006399916.1:1419133-1434253 GCF_000299155.1 Elephantulus edwardii
ATTTTTGTATATTTGATTGTAAAATGAAGTAGTTACTGAGCTAACAAAATGCAAAATAATTTTGTTTTTTTCCTGCTACATTTATCAGTAAACATCAAATTCCATTTTAATTTTAATTTAGAAAAGACCTATTTAAGGAGGTACTGAATAATTCAGACTGTAAAAAGAACAAACAGATATGTCTTAGAGAAGACACATTCATAATGCTCCTTGGAGGCAAGACTGATAAAGCTTCACGCCACATACTTAGGGAATGCTACAAGGAGAAGTTATTCTTTGGAGAGGGACATCATGTTTGAAACAGTGGAGGGTCAGTGAAAGACAGGAAAACTCCCAGTGAGATAGATTGACATAGTGACTGCAGCAATAAACAATGACTACAGCAAAACTTAAGTAGATCATAGATGATGAGGATGGTACAGAATAGGACAGGGTTCAGATCTGTCATTCATAAGGTCACTGAGTCATATTCTACTTGATGGCATCTAACAACAACATTCCCACTGAAACTTGCTATTACATGGTAATTGAAAAATATTTTTAAATGAATTAATCTCCAGTTATTGTTTTTACAAAAATAGATCTTATTATTATTATAAAAACCCATATTTTATGATAGTTCATTTTTATAAATTGGTAAGTACATAATATTGCTAGGGATTTATCTAAGCTTAAAATATTTTAAAATGAAGTAGTGTTTTGTATCTTAGTTTCAGTATCACATACTATTATAAGAATAAGTTATCATGTTGTTCTTGTTAGGTTCTGTTCAGTTTAGTATGACTCATAGCGACCCTATGAACCACAGATATGAAACTTGTTCTATCCTGTGCCATCTTCACATGTCCTGGCACACAAAAGCCTACTGCAGCAGTCACCCCATCAATCCACCTTGTCAAAAGTCTTCCTCTCCTTGGCTGACTGGCCACCCTTCCTAGCATGTGCTTCTCCAAGGAATAGCCCCAAAGTATGCCGTGTGACATACTTGTTTGCTCTTTTGGTCATCCATGACATATCCAGTGCTCTTCTCCAACACGACAGCTCAGAGGCATCAATTCTTCTTTTGTCATTCTTATTCACTGTCCAGCTCTCAGCTGCACAGCAAATGATTGGAAAGACTATGGCCTCAATCAGACACATCTTAGTCTTCAAGCTGAACTCATTACTCTTCAATAATTTGGAGAGGTCTCTTAACTATGCATTTTCCCAGTGCAAAGAATCTTCTTATTTCTTGACTGCTGGTACTTAGAATATTAATTGTGGATCCAAGCAAGATAAAGTTGTTGGCAATTTCAATCTCTTATTCATCCATCATAATGTTGTCTATCAGTCTAATGGTAGGAATCTCTGTGTTGTTTTTTTTTTTTTACATTGAAATGCAATCCATATTGAAAGCTGCATTCCTTTATCTTCTTAGACAGGTACTTCAAGTTTTCTTCACTTTCAGCAAGCAAGGCTGTGTATGCACATAAAGATATAAAGATTATATATATATGTATGTATTTATTTGTGTCAAAGTGTGGATATAAATTGTAAATTACAAGTCTTTCTGAGCATAGTGCTATGAATTATATAATTTGGTTCTTCTGGTAATTCTTGGTTACTTCCACCAAATGATTTCATGGTTTAGCCTATACAAATATCAGGTGTTTATAGTCTTTTGATGAGATGGCATTATAAAAAAAATGGGAATTGTTCAAATTTACTGTCCCCATAGCCTTAAAATGAATCATCCTAGAGGTGGCAAAGGGGTTATCATTAACATAAAAACAGGAGGACTTAAAATGCAATGCAACATCTGGCCCCAGGATTCATGTGCTGATGAATCTTCACCTAGGAGGGGAAAAGCTGTAATGCCTTGCAGAGACATTGAGAAAGGGCCACGGAGAATTGTCAGCAGCAGAACAAAGATATAAGCATGAAACAGAGCATGTGAGCTTCCTGAACCACAGAGCAAGAAAGCTGAGTGTTCTGAGCAGAAATCTAGCTAGCAGAGTGGTTATCTTTGGACACTTGTCAGGGGTCTATGTTTGCCTACCTATATAGTTAGATACTAGAATCTTTTGGATGAAATTTATTGATGGAATGGGTTATTGGTGAAGATTTAAGCAACACAGCTTAAACAGCCATGCAATACTTGTCTGAGCAGGGTGGAAACCAAAGAACCACAAGGCTGAGGGCCAGAAATGTTAAGATTTGAAGATTATCTGAAATCATTAGTTCTGGCGCTTCATCCATCCTCATTATTAGTCTTTGGCCTTAAACCAAACCTACTCTTGAAGCCTTCTTTAAGTAAAACAATTGGTGGCATATTTTTCAGTGATGGTCTTCCTTAAACATTTTGATCTTTAAGCCAATTCCATTTTTGAGAAGAATGTAGAAATTGAATTGGTGTAGGTTTTGCAATGCATATTCCTAAAAAAAACCCTCACAATAATATTTTTAAAAATTCCTGTGGATTATAACTCTCTGATGCCTATATCATCATGAAATGGCCCTGATAAAACTCTCTTGTGTTGTCATGTATTAGTTGGCTGATGTGAGACACAGAAATAGCAATCTTCACCTGTGTTTCTAATATTGAGTTTATTAATTCTAATACGATGATTAAATAATAAACCAATGAATGCACAATGTATTCACCCCTCAAAAAATGGAGAACTTGAATCCACACCTGCCAGCCTCACACACAGTGTTCAGGATCCTCTGCATTCATCCATCCACTGTAAAGTCCCTCAGCATAATCTACTCCTCCCTTTCCTAAGGCCCCTTGTTCTTTTCAATATGCTGAGTACATGGTCAAAGTGCAAGTACATATAGATTGGTCACAGAGAAATATGAGCTTGTCCACATTTGGTTGCACCTAATACATAGCTTGCCTCCAGAAACCTTATGAACCTGGAGAAAGGATGAAAGTCATGCATGCCAGTGTAGAGGACTTGCGTTCATAGGGTCACTGTGAGTCTCCTATGACTGGATGACACTTAACAACAACCCAATCAGATGAATGGTATTATTTCCTGCCTGAATTGAGAGAAAAAGATAAACACTAGATGTACCTATGAGTTATTCCACAGCAAGCCAAATACGCATCATCATCATCATTCATATCATCACTCACACATACACACCACCACCATCATCACTCCTACCACTACATCCAACAACAGCAGCAGCAGTTTCAATTAGAGGGAATACTCATTTATTCTTGTAGAGTCTTAAAAATGGGGGGATTGTGTACCAATGAGGGAGTTTTTCTTTTGCTTTTCAAGGAGAGGAGCAAATGGGGGGGGAGGGGTTTGTGCGGGGAGAAGGGTGCAACAATGAATGAATGGAATCCCAAAATCTCTGTAGATGTTCATTGAAATGAAAAATAAACAACCTAAATTAAAAAAAAATGGTTTTCAGAAGGGAGCTCTGGTGGCCTAGTGGCAAGATACTGCACTGCAATCCCAGAAGTACGTGGTTCAAATCCACCAGATGCTCTGCTGGAGAAGGTGGGGACAACCTCCTCCTGTACCAGTCAGATCTGATTTGACAGTACACGTAAAAATAATGCAATAAAAATTTAAAAAAATGGTTTTCAGAATGACTAAAATGTCCAAATTGTGTTCTAAGTAAGAAAGCCAAACTTTTGTTAGTGACAGTTTCAATACAATATTAAGACTATAAACTCTCAGTTGTATTGTCCTACTTAGAGGTCTTAACCACTGCTGAGCAGTCTATTCTGACTCATATTAATTGTCCATCTGGTTTTCCAGGAGGTAAATCTTTATGACAGTTGATTGCTTCATATATATTTCTCACAGATTCAAACTACAAAACTTTCTCATCTGATGGATTCAAACCATGACTCTTTCAGTTAGCAACCCAACATGCAACACATTACGTCATGACATACCATGCTCCTTCAGAGAACAGGAGCTTTGTAAGGAATTAATGATGCTAAGGTCTGAGGGAATGACTTTGAGACATGGAGTGTTGGGAATTTATCAGCCCAGCATAGAAGCATGATTAGCTTCTACCATACAAATCAGTGTGTGGTGTGTTGCTGAGATAGCATTTACGTTCCCAACTTCCTTAAATTTAGTAACTCCTATTTCTCCTTATTATAGTTCTGTGTACTGCTTCTGACAACACAAGCATTTAGCAAAGGAAGCTGCACTGAGAAACCAGGGAACTGGTATGTACAGCAGGGGAGACCCAGTCTCTACACAGCACAGTCCCTCAGTTCCCTTGGAGATGAACACATGCTGCTCTACATTACACAGAACATTTATCTTGCTCACTGGGGAGAGATTTAACAAAATTTTAAATTCCACACTTCTAATGAACGATTTATGCAAACATGTTTCTTAAGGGGATTCTATGCTTGTCGAATCCATAAAATTAAAGCACTTCCTTATCTCATCCCATCATTCTCATTGCTCAATCCAATTAACCATCAAATTCTGTTATTCTGCCTTCTGCATATGTACAAGTCAATATACTGCTGTTTCTTCTACTTGTTAACTTAATTCAATCATTTTTAATCTAGGCAATTTCAGTGTTTCAAGCATTGTAGTAAACCCTGGAAATTAAAACATCTGGATGAAGCAAAGTTCACAGTTCTCAAGAAAATTATTATAGAAGTTATATGTCAGGTTCCGTAGAAATCCTAAGATCCTCTTCCCTCAAAGTTGAATTTTCATATCGAAGATAAGAGTAGGTGGAAGTGTTTCTGTGTACTTGTATGCTCCCTTAGGCAATAATTAAATGGTCGGGGTTGGACATCAAATGTCTTCTCTAACCAAATAATCAGGCCCAAGAACATGAATCTTGGGGAGAGTGATTTTATGTAAGGCTCATGTGACACCAAGATATTAATATGTCCAACCATGTAAGACCACAGAGGATGTGAGCACTTGGCAGAAAATCTAACAGAATGCAGAGATGAGCAGAGGTGACAAACTATGGCCATTGAGTGCTGTTGCTCTGACCCTGTGGGGACTCAGTTCTGGTCCAAGTGTCTTAGGACATGCAGGGGTGCTTTCCTTTTAGTTCTAAAATAATGAGTCTTTATTTTTGCTATGGGCATCTTATAAGGCCTTACCTAAGAAAATAACTGTCTTTTGGAGGAGAAAACATCAAAATCAAAGGGAAACAAATATATAAACCATTAAGGTATCTGGCCGAAGAGAAATAAGTCAAAATACACATACCAGCAAGTTTATGTGGAAAGAAAATTCTCAAGCAAAAATAGCATTGCTTCAGTTAAGAAATAGCAAACAAGTATTGAAGATTATGGTTTACCTGAAGGAAGAATGCCATTTAAATTCAGTCTACTGTGAGGTCTGAGGAATCTTTTCTGAGGGTTGCTCTTACTCATAAGACTTCACACTTAAGTCAGTGTTTTGTGCTTGAATTGATTGACTGAAATCCCATACTGTGAAATTGGTTTCTAGCTTCACTATAAACATACAGGGGATAGCCCTATCTGTTACATTTGGCATACAATTCTTTTTCTTTTGGCCAGTTGATTAATTATCTGGAAGGAGATTATTTGTCATTGAATCTATTACAATTCACAGAAACCTCATGGGAGGGATTAAACTACTTTATGAGGTTCATTGAATGCAGTGTTTTCAGGGGTTGTTATTGTTGTTGTTAGGTGCCATAGAGTCAAGTATAACTCATAGTGACCCTTTGAGTAATGAATCTGAACCCTGTCCTATACTGTGTCATTTTTATACTTTCTGACATACTAGAGCCCATTGTGGCAGTCACTGTATTAAACCACCAGGTCAAGGGTCTTCCTCTCCTTCATCCTCTCCAAGGTCTAGCTCCTCTTAGCAGCATGCCTGGAGTATGTGAAGCCAGGCCTCCTCATCCTTGCCTCCAAAGAGCACTCTGGCTATACCCTCTCCAAACACATTTGTTTGTTCTTTTGGCTGTCCATGGAATGTTCAGCGTTCTTCTCCAACACCACAGCTTAAAGGAATCAATTCTTCTTTTATAATTCTTGTTCACTGTCCAGCTCTCAGATGCATAACAATTAATCTGAAAAATTATGGTCTGCATCAGACACACCTTAGTCCTTAAACTGACATCATTACTCTCAATGATTTGGAGAGGTAACTGCTGACTTTTCGAGTGCAATGTGTCTCCTTATTTCCTGACAGCTGGTACCTAGGGTATTAATTGTGGATCCGAGTAAGATAAAGTCATCAAGAAAGGTTTTGTCATTTTCATAACAAGGTTATTAAAGAGTCTCCCCCCTAATCCTGATGCTACACTCCTCTTCATAGACTCCAGGGGCAGATCACTAAATATTACTCCCAAAAAAACTACTGATAAGTCTGAAGTACCAATCTTTTTGGTTGGCTGATGCATGCTTAAGCATTCTCTCACTTACTTCCCTCAGAACCAAATCATAGCTGACCCTTTATCTGGTTTCTGAGGCTGTAATTGCATGAGGAGAGCTTTCACATCCTCCCACAGAGCTGCTGCTAGATTCAAATCATGAAAGAGGCCCTGCCTTTGATTTAGCAGCACAGTCCACAACGAACTTTACAACCAGAGCTCCTTCATTCTGTTGTTGTGTTTTATATGCCGTCAAGTCATTTGCAACTAATAGTGACCCTATGTATAACAGCCCTGAAACCTGTTATATCCTTTGACAACCTTATTGTCTCTGACACACCTATGCGCATTAACCCAGCTACTGGATCAATCCATCTCATAGAGGGTCTTCCTTTTTTTTTATTAAATTTTATTAGTTTTAATGAACATTTACAGAGATTTTGGGTTTTCATTCATTCATTGTTGCACTGTTTTCTCTACCCTCATCCCCAGTTCGTTCTTCTTTAATTGTCCAATTGCCACAGTGCTTGTCAAAGCCAGTTCTGATTAATCTCCTTTGTCAGTGTGTCCCTTGCCATTCCCTATCACTCCTCCCTGAGAGAGCCTTCACCCTGATTCATAAGGAAAAGGGGATGGCGTATTCTCTTAGCTACTTCCTACTGAAAAGGGACGCTGTGGGTTTCAGGGTGAATGTCTTCTCTCACTACTCCAAAGGGCCCCCTTGGCAGTAGGAAACACACAGACTATTATGGAGATTGATTTTGGAATTTAGATGCACTGCTATCAATTGTGCTTAGCCGTACATGTTTATATCCTTGAAGATGTATCATGGAAGTGTTGCAGCCTAGAAAATACAAATTTAACTAACAAGTTAAAAGTGTATGAGTCAAAAATTGAAAAGCAATAATATTCTGAGTAGAGGTTCTAATAGTGGCACAAATCAAGTTACCGAGGTAAGGTGGTTTCATTGCCATCCTTACTCTAACTTAATTCTTTTTTTTTAATTTAAATTTGTTATTAATTTCAGTGAAAATTTACAGAGGCTTTGGATTTCCATTCATTTACTGTTGTAGATTTGTCCCCTCCCAAGGCTCCCCCCCACCAGACATTACCCTCTTGGAAAAAGAAAAGATTCTTTCATTATTTTACAAACCCTCCCCCAGGTCCACTCCACCATGTAGCCATCGCTCTAGACTCCTATCATGACCGAAATACCTAATCACATATCTCTTTTAAACAGTTTTCTCCTCTGTTTCAGAGCAGCATTGATTATTGAACCCATCTTACTCAGTCTCTCCCCAATCCCAAGGACAGTCCCATTCTACAACAGTCTTCCTTTAATGCGCTGTCCCTTCACCCTTCCGAGCATGATGTCCCTCTCCAAGGACTGGTCCCTCCTTGCAACATGCCTTCATTCTACCACTAGATCATCTCAACCCTGTGAAATTCTGTATTCCTGTTTTCATTTTTCTTTCCTTTATTATTTGACTTTTCATTTATTTCTCCAACAATGAAGTAATTTGTTTAAAGCTTGAAATATTCATCTCCTGAGGACAGCACAATAAATATGTATGGAGAGAGTCCATGTGCCATTAGACTAGTGTTCTATGTGAGAAGTCAGTAAAATAGGACTGGCAGGTTAAACCTAGCCCACTGTCACTTTTTGTCAATAAAATTCCATTAGCAGCCCAAGATCATCAGTTTACATACTTAGGGCTATTTAAGTGATACAACTATAAAGTTAAGAGTTTGCAACAGAGACCTCATGGACCATAAAGCTTAAAAATGTTTGCTATTTTGACATATAAAGAAAACTATTTTATGCCTGTTTTATAGTATCATCCGCGTGCAAATATTTCAATTATGCTTTGTGCTAGAAACTCTTTACTAGCTTCAAATATGGTCAAGTATGATAATAATGGCTTTGTCACACCAACTGGTTCATGTTGTGACTGTCATCAAACAATCATGATTTATGGCAAACTCATGCTCTGGTGCTTAGTGGTAAGGACCTGTGCTCCCAATGAGAAGGCACTTGGCTGAAGCCAATTGTCCCTTGGGAGAAAGATGGACAGCCTCTTGTGTTATTATACTGTCTTTGGAAAGGTGTTAGAGGGTCAGCTATGAGTCACTTAATACTTGAACGTACATAACAACAACAACGTACACAGTAGAATCAAACATTATCCAATCCTGCCCCAGACTCCTGATTGTCTGTAGATCCTTAAGGTTTTCATTGTTGAATTTTTTAAAAAATAGATGATCCAGGGGTGGAAATCAGCAACTTAGTATTAAGGTATTGGTTAACTATTCGTCCCTCAACATTGTGCAAGATTTTATTCTTATAATATGCCTGCTATACAGACAGCTACAAGCTCCGATACACGCCAATCTTACCTCTGTGTATTGCCAATATACAGAAGTAGTTTTCGTATTTACATTTAAAGTCTATTGTCACCATATAAATATTTAATTTAGGCTTTGCAGCTGACTGTAGGTTTTTTAGATCAGTGTATGCTTAAGTTGGTGGACTAAACTCATGTTACTGTCTCCTTGACCAAAAACGTATAATAGTAAATTAGACACACACAATGTACATACACTCACACTGAGAGACAGAGAAACAGACAGACAGACAAACAGATCCCTCCCCTCCAAACAAGTAGAGCATACACACACACAGAGAAAGAGACACACACAGAGACATACCCATTACTCCTAAACAAGCTGAGAAAAATGGGAGGAAACTGTCTAGCAACCAGATACTTTGAGACATCCCTGAAGGGATCAGAAGAAATCACAGTAAGGATGTAAGCTTAATTTTTCCACAGGAAAGTTTGCTGGAAATATGGAAATGGATCCATGAATATTTTAAGTATAAAATAGAGATGATAGAGAAAGCAAAGACAAGAGGGCACACTTGTAGTACAGGCAGATGATAAGCTGAGAGAATATTTAAGAGTCAAACAAACAAGAAATACATACGTGGAGCCTACACACTACACTGTTGGCCCAGTTGTACAAAATCCTTTGGGCACGATATCTACCTGTGGGCCGAAACAAGAAGGATAAGTGTGGGAACTTAGGTCAGAGAGACAGGGCAGAATTTCTTATGGTTTGTAACATCCATGAAAAAACATCAGAGAACTTGAACCTATAATGTCCTGCTGGTCATTAAAGTGAATGTTCTCAGAAACACCTCATATGCACTGAAAATGAGATGGAAGGCAAGCATACAAGCAGATGGGGTAATAAGCTAAGCATCAGAGCCTTCATCTTTGTGTTACCCTCTACCCATGCCCCAATATTGGCAACCCATAGGATGTCCAATATGCTTCTCCAACACCCCAGCTCAAAGATACAAATTCTTCTATTATCCTTGTTGTCCAGCTCTCAGATACATAGCAAGCGATTGGAAAGATTATGGCCTGAAATAGGTGCAACTCAGTCCTCAAACTGACATATCCTCCTTAATTTGGAGAAGTCCCTGATGGCAGACTCTCCCAGTGCAATGTGTCACCTGATTTCCTGACTGCTGATACCAAGGCTGTATAGATTTTGAATTCAAGTAAGATGAGGGTGTTCACAATTGCAAATTTTTCTCCATCTATTATGATGTTGTTTATAGGTACAGTGGAAAGAATTTTTGTTTCCTTGATGTTGCGATGCAATCCATATTGAAATCTGTATTCTTTGATATGCAGCAAGTACTTCAAGTCTTTAATTTCAGCAAGCAAGGTTGTAATGCATGAGTAACGTAGGTTATTGATGAGTTTTCCTCTGATCTTGATGTCACTTTCTTCTTCGTAGAGTCCTAATTCTCAAATAATTTGCTCAGCATACAGACTGAGTAAGTATGGAGAGAAAATACAACCCTAATGCAACCCATTCTTAATTTGAAAGCAAGTAGTATTCCTTTGCTCTGTTCATACCTCTGGTTGTTCTCACCCTCTTGGTTGAGGTATAGGTTTCACAAAAGCACAATTAAGTGTCCTGGGATTCCTGTCCTTCTCAATTTAGCCATACATTGTTAGGTTTCATACAGTCAAATGCTTTTGGATAGTCAAATAAACACAAATAGACATTGTTCTGGTATTCTTTACTTTCAGGTAGGACTCATCTGACTTTATCAATGCTATCTCCAGTGCCATGGCCTCCTCTATATTCTGGTTGAACATCTAGAAGTTTCTTATATAAGCACAGTTCTGGCCATTTTTTAATGAACTTCACAGTAATTTGCTTGCATATTATATAAATAATATTTTTCAGTAGTTTCCACATTCTATTGGATCACCTTTGTTGGGAATGGAAACAAATATGGACCTCTTCCAATATGTTGAACCGACAACTATCTTCTAAATTTCCTAGCATACACCGATAAACGCATCCAGGGCTGTTGAAACATTCTAGTTAGTATTTCATTGATTCTTTAAAAAATTTTTTTATACTGATCATTTATAAAGTTGGTATACATTGTTTTTGATACTGAATCTTTCCCATTTCCTTCACTTACTCTTCCACTGATCAAATTATGTAACCCTATGATTAATAACCCCCCTAACCCATCCTCAGCCCTCTGCTCCCCTTTAACCATCTTGGATCCTCATACTCTGCAATAATGGTCTTATACAGTATTTGTTCTTTGGGACTGAGTTAGGTCATTTAGCATAATCTTCCCCAGTCTCTCCCAAGTTAGATGGTGATTTGAAAAATCATTGCTCTATTATTCAAAATGGGTGAGCCTGGAGGACATTATGCTGAGTGAAATATCTCAGTCGCAAAAGGACAAATATTGCATAGTGCCACTGCTGTAAAATAGGACTGATATCAGGGTTGTGATAAGACTGAGAAAAACTGGATAAATCGTGTTTACTGCACTGAAACAGAAGAGGGAGAGAATAATTTAAAAGCCATGTATGATAGGGTATTATGGTTGTCACAAGAGTCCACAATTAAGGTTGCATAGTGGAATGTACTAGGGGTGGTGGGAGGGGTGCGGGGGGATTGTGTACCAGTGAGGAGTGTTTATTTTACTTTTCAAAGAGAGGAGCGAACTGGGGGTGGGGGCTGGGCGGGGAGAGAAGTGCAGCAATGAATCAATGGAAATCCAAAATCTCTGTAAATGTTCATTAAAATTCTTTTTAAAAAAAATTACAATCATGGAAACCCAATGGAGAGTTTCTAAGAGTTAAGATGGATTCAATGGCATTGAGTATGAAGGTTTTTTAATACCTCAGAATATTACCTGAGATAACGCATATAAAGTGTGCTGGCTAATGAGGGGGTAAATACGAAACAAAAAGCAGGAGTGGCATCCACTTCCTAAACAACATGCCTCTAGAAATTCTATGTACTTTGATAAACGACGATAGTTCTAGAAAGGCTTCAGGCCTTATGTTCACAGGGTCGCTATATGTCATGTTCAACTCAATGGCAATCAACAATAGCCTTACTAGTCTGATAGAGACTGGTAGAACTCCCACAACAATGGTTCTTAGTCAGCCTCTGAACCTGGAACAACCACCCCCCTACCCCGCGCCCCCACCTTATAACACAACTTTCAGCCAAACAAGAGTCGATAAGGTGATCAGTAGTTGAGAGACTATTCACTTTTTAGAACAAACTTTGTAAGTAAACCAGTATAAAATTTTATTTAAAAACAAAAAAGAATAGCATTTGCCCAAGGATAAATCCCAGAAGTCAGAAAGGAGTAGGAAAGAGGATTAATGGGAATGAAAACTACCGGGGGAAAGGTAGGAGAAGGGTGAGTGTGGCCATTAACCTTATAAAACAAAATGTGTATTATAATTAGTGTCACTCAACAAAATGTTTATGAATTCTTGAATAAAAATCCGAAATGCTGTGTAAACTTTTACTCAAATAGCAACTTTTTTTAAAAAAGCTTAAATAAAAAAGAAAAGAAAAAAAAAATCATTGCTCTACGTAGTGCATAGTATTCTATTGTGTGAATGTACCATAATTTCTCAATCCATTAGATAGTGGTTGAATATTTGGGTTGTTTTCATATTCTTGCTATGGTGAATAACACTATTATTAACATTAGTGTACAAGTCTTCGTGTTTGTCTCAGTACTCAATTTCTCAGGGTATATTTCAAGCACTAAAATAGCTGGGTCATATCGATTTTTTATATTCAGCTTTTTGAGGAAGTGACAAACTGCCTTCAGAATGGTTGTACCATTTTACAATCCCACCAACAATATATAAGACTTCATATCTCACAACATCCTCTCCAACATTTATTACTTGCTGTTCTGTTAAAATTTGCCACTGCTACTAGAGTGAGATGATATCTCATTGTGGTTTTGATTTGCATCTCTCTTATTACTAGTGATTTTGAGCATATCTTTATATCTTTATGTGTCTGTTTGCTACTCAAATATCTTCCTCTGAGAAAATTATTTCCATATCTTTTACCCATATTGTAATTTTATGATCAGTCTTTTTCTTGTGGATGCCCTGTAAGATTCTGTAAATTTTTTATATGAGTGAGACAAGGGTCTCAGAAATGCTTTGCTTATTCAGGATCTCTTTCCTTTCCAAATAAACTTGACACTTTCCCTTTTGATCTCCTTGAAAATGAATTTGGTATTTATATTGGGATTTTGTTGGACATATAGATTGCTTTTGGTAGAATTGTTATTTTCACAACATTGAGTCTTCCTGTCCACTAATAGGGTACCTTTTTCCATTAATTTATATTTTTTTATTATGTCTTGAAAAATGTTTTTTGTCATTTTGTTTGTATAGGACTTTTGTGTCTCTTCCAAGTATCTCAACTTGTGATTGGCTCTTGTAAGTGGTATTGCTTTCCTTTTCTGAGTTCTCTTTGTTACTGCAGAGAAATCCTACTGATTTTTGGATATTGATCTTGTATTATGTCACTCTACGAAGTTGGTCTACTTAGTTCTAACAGTTTGGTTATTTTTTTGTTTTGTTTTGTTTTTCTTTTCTTGAATCCTTGGGGTTCAATGTGCACTATCATATCATTGGCATATAGCGATAGTTTGACCATCTCTTTGCCCATCTGGGTGCCTTTTATTTCTTTGTCTTGTTATATTGCCCTAGCAAATACAAATGTCCAGTACAATATTGAATAGAAGTGGTGACAGTGGGGATCCTTCTCCATTGAGAATGTTATTGGTTCTTGGTTTTGCTTATATACTTTTCACGATGTTGAGGAAATTCCCCTCTATTCCAATTTTCCTGACTGTCTTTATCAGGAAGGGATGTTGGACTTTGTCAAATACTTTGTCTGCATCAATTACTAAGATCATATAGTTCTTATTATTTGCTTTGTTAATAGGATGAATTGTTTTGATTGATTGTTTTTCTCTTGTTGAACCATTCTTGCATATCTGGTATGAATCCCACTTGGTCATGACGAATTTCTTTTATGTGGTTTTGAATTCTATTAGCTAAGGTGTTGTTAAGGATATTTGCATCTATATTCATGAGAGATAATGGTTTGTAGTTTTCTTTCTTAGTAATAGCTTAGACTGGTTTTGTTATTAAGGTTGTGCTTTGCCTCATAGAATGACTCTAGGAGTGTCCCTACTTTTTCAATGTTTTAAAAATATTTTAAGTACTTTTGGTGGCAGATACTCTCTGAATTAATTCAGCTATGAAGCCATCTGGTCCAGGACTTCTCTTACGAGAAGTATTTTTATGACCTTTTCAATTTCTTATTTTGTGATTCGTCTGTTCAAGTGTTCTATATCTAACTTCTCTATCTGGAGTTTCAAGGAATTTGTCCTTTCCTTTAGGTATTTTTAATTTATTCAAGTGTAACTTTTTATAGGATTGCAATGTTGTAAATTTAATTTCATCTGGTTCTTTTGTGATGTCACATCTATAGTTTTTTAATCGTGTTATCTGTGGCACCACTCCCCTCCCCTTTTGTTAAGCTTGCCAGTGGTTTGTCAATTTTATTGACTCTTAAAAACCCCCATGATGGCTTCAATGGTTTTCTATCTCATTGATTTCAACTCTTGTTCTTATAATTTATTTTCTTCTAGAGGTTGTAAGATTAGATTGTTGTTCTTCTATTTGATGAAGGTGCTCTCTCTCTCTCTCTCTCTCTCTCTCTCTCTCTCTCTCTGTGTGTGTGTGTGTGTGTGTGTGTGTGTGTGTGTGTGTATTGCTATGAACTGCCCACTGAGGACTGTCTTAGATGTATTCCAGAGGTTTTTGGTATGTTGTATTTTCATTTTCATTTGTTTCAAGAATCTTTTTTTATTTCATTCTTTATTTCTTGTACAACTAAATCATGTTCTAGCAGAGAGTCATTTAACTTCTACATGGGTAGTTTTGTAAGCTTTACCATCCTGTGCTTAATTTCTAGTTTTATGGTATTGAAAGACCCTAAACTAGGGCTTTTCACAGACCGGCCGCGACCCCGAGCAACTCACACCAGATCCACTTGCTGTAATCACAAGAGGCTTTATTGAGGGAAGCTTCGGGACGATTTATATCTCACATGAGAGACAGGGAAGTCCACCCCGAGCCCCAAAAAGCAAGGGAATTTATACTAGGTCAGGGGTTCTTTGGCGTAGAGATAGCTCATTGGCTCTTTGGAAAAGGAGAAGTTCAATTTTAGGTCAGGTGCCTGCTGTTGACGTTAGTTAAAATATGGTTTTTGCCAGTAATTGTTTCTTCTGTTTGTGGTCAGCTAGTACCTGGAACACAAACATTCACACAAGATCAAAGGTATAGGTTCTTACAATACAGAACAAAGGTATAGGTTTTTACAATACAG
>NW_006399916.1:1444063-1455375 GCF_000299155.1 Elephantulus edwardii
CAGGTGCCTGCTGCTGACGTTAGTTAAAATATGGTTTTTGCCAGTAATTGTTTCTTCAGTTTGTGGTCAGCTAGTTCCTGGAACACAAACATTCACACAAGATCAAAGGCATAGGTTCTTACAATACTGATCAAAGGTATAGGATTTTACAATACAGATCAAAGGTATGGGTTCTTACAATACAGATCAAAGGTATGGATGGGTTTGGGGATATTATTATTATTATTATTATTATTTAAATTTTCCTTTCAGTATTGTGATCTCAGAAGATACTTTGTATTATTTCAGTGTTTTTTAATTGTTGAGGCTTATTTTGTGTCCTAGTTTGTAATAAATTCTGGAGAATGTACCTTGTATGCTTGAGAAGAAAATGAAATTTTTACTTGAGCGTAGTACCCTGAATACATCCACAAGGCCAAGTTGGCTGATTGTATAGTTTACATCTTTTGCATTTTTGCTAAATTTCTTTTGATTTGACCTTTCCTTTGGTTATAGTGGTGTGTTGAAGTCTCCTATCAGCATTGTGGTAATGCCCATTTTTTTTTTTAAATTCTGTTAATTGTTGTTTTAAATATTGCATAGGCCTGTCATTCCACGTATAAATGTTGACCCAGGTTATGTCTTGATATACTGTAACTTTAATCAGTATGTAATGCTCTCTTTATCTTTTATCATGGTTTTCATTCTGAAGTGTATTTTATCAGAGATTCGTATCACAACTCCTGCTTTTTTTGTGGTTGCCATTTGATTGTTATTTTTCCCCCAGCCTTCCATTTTTAGTCTGTCTTTCCATTTCTGAGACGTGTCTTTTGTAGGCATCATATTGATGGGCTTTGCTTTTTTATCTATTCTGTGACTCTTTTTCTCTTAATTGGTACATTTAATCCATTCAGATTAAGTGTGATTATTGCCAGGCCAAGTTTTACCATTGCCATTTTGTTGCTTCCCCCCACCCCCACCCCCCGTTGTTTCTGGGTACTATGGTACATCCACTTTCCTTTCACATCTCCACGTGAAGGACTTCACTTAAAATTTCTTGTAATTTTGATCTTGTTTTCACAATTCCTTACATTTGTTCTTTTATGCAAAGGATCTAATTTCTCCCTCATATCTGATGGAGAGCTTTGTTAGGTATAGGATCTTTGGCTGGCAACTGTATCCTTTCAACTTCCTGTATTAGCCATCCTACTGTCTTCTAGCTCAGATGGTTTCTGCTGAGAAATAAGAACTTAATCTAATTATTTCCCCTTTGTATGCAATTCTTTGTTTTTCTAGTGCTTCTTTTAGAATTCTATCCTTTTCTTTTAAATCGGAGAATATGACTATGAAATGTCTTGGTGTTTTTCTTTTTGGGCCGTCTATCTGGTGCTTATTATGTTTCTTGAATGTGGATTTCCCTCTTCTTCAAAATAGTTTTCTTCTAGTACTTCTTCCACAATTTTCTCAGTGATTTCCCTGCCACACACCTCTTCTGGAATTCCAATCATATGTATGTCGTTCCTTTTGATGGCATCCCACATGATTCTAATGTTTCGGTTTGTTTTGTTTTCATTTTCTTTATGTCTCATCTCTGAGTTTTCTTCTAGTGGCAGCTGCCACTTTGTTGACATTATATGAATCTTTTCTTGGTAGATGTTTGGTGACCTCGGAGTATGGCAGTGTTTTGTGAAACCTGTATATTTATGCTCCCTTCTTGACAGCAGTGTTTTCCCTAAGTACCTGAATGACAAACCAGGAAGCTTGACATGTCCAGTTCCTTTCCATTTGAGCTTAAGGACTCTCACATTTTGTAGCTAGACAACACTGTTTCTCACAAAGTATTTTGGGTGCTGCACGTACTTCCACCCAGGCTGCACATCCTTCCACTCATGCTATGTGCCCTTCCACCCACATCACACATCCTTCTTCTGCTTAAAGATTCTTGGTCCTTATTTTTTTTGCCAAAGTGGTCTGTGCAGCTTCAACTTCTCCCTTCATTACCATTGTTCTTCTGCTCATATGGTACTTTCTGAAATTTTTGAGTGTTAGTGAAGTCTTTTTGGTACAAAGACCCTGCGTATTCCCTTCATCTACATGTCACTGTGTATCACATAGTGTATATTTTATTGCTTACATTTTCTTCTTTGCTTCAATCCTATAGAAACTATAAATTTATTAACCTCAGCCAGACTAGAGTAAGGAACTTTGGTGGTGTGGTGTGTTAGGTGTTGTACTGCTAATTGAAAAGTAAGCAAGCATCATCAGCCCTTCTTTTAAAGTTAGACAATAAATTTTATTTTTATTATATTTTATTTTTATTAGTGTTATTGGACTTGATTACGTGTAATGCAACCTATGAACAACAGATTTGAACCCTGTCCTGTACTATCCTCAGGATCTCTAATATCTCTAATGTGTGAGGGTCATTGTGTCAGTCTTTCTTGTTGAAGGTCTTCTTCACTTTCTCTGATCTTCCACATTTCCTAGCATGATGTCTTTTCCCAAGGATACTAACTACTCTTCCTATAGACTTACAACCTTAAAGAGGGTCACAATGGTTACTAATTGGTTCAACAACTGACTTTGTCTGGTTATTCTATGTCTAGCTTTTAATAATATACGTACACTAATATATCTTTCTTGCAATTTTACCTGATCAAAATTCTCAAAGTTAACACATTGACAAATCTGACTGACTCTTCAGCAGGTTTTTGAAGGGTGTAAACCTCGTGGGAGGAGATTGCCCATCTTTCTGATCAACCAGCTGACAAACCAACTGGATGCAGTTTTGTATCAAGTAAGAACCCTGGATCACAATGTCACCTTTCATAAACAGCCACAAAACATCCTGAATAATTTTCTAGGTAGTTGACCAAGGGCCCCAAATGATAGAATAATTTAATAATTATTAATAATGAGACAAACAGACAGGAATGAGATAGAGCAGAGAGCATAAAACAGGGGGCCAGCAGTTCTCCACTGAAGACCCCAAGTCATGTTTCTCTGTGTATTTATTGATAATCTGGGGAAGCAAATAACAACAGGAATTCCTTGTAAATGAAGGCACATTTTTCTCTATTGTCAACCTAATGCTCTAGCTCAGGAAGTATTTCCCAGGAAATAATACTCCCTCTGTAGGGGCCCCTAGCTGTCTCCTGTCTGCAGGGAAAAAACAGCTCATTTTCTGGGATCTGTCACGTGAGAAATCCTAACTTATAAATCTGTAATTCCTTCAACTCCTGAACAAGGGTTTTCATATAATGTTTGGTATAAAGTTTGACTTCCCATAGTGTAAGTATTGATGTTTCAGCAGTACAAAATTACACATTGACAATAAGAAGATGCCATATAGAAACACTTTCTTTTCCTCTCCACTTTATAAATCAAGTTTTGTTATCAGATAATGAGTCAAACTTCTGAAGTGCTAGTGCATTTCTATCATACTTAAAGATCCTGAAGCTGCTCAGCATTAGCTGCAGGAGGAGCTATGTGGGTATACATGTCACCAAAGATCAGATTGTAAGGGAAAAACATTTCATTAACCAACCCCCATGTAATTAACACAGACTCAAGCCACCAGGACACAGCGCACCCCCCCAAAACCCTTAATCTTCTCCTCAGCTCTTCTGCTGAAGAACTTGGCTTTCACAATGACTGGTTGCTTTGGGAGCTTTCCCTTCCCCAAAATTTTATAGTAACCCAATCGAACCACATCAATGATGGGAGCAGCTCTAGTCTTGTTTTTTGCAGCATTTACCCTTGTCTGCTCACTGACCAAAGACCATAATTTGTCAAGGTTGACAGTTCGGCAGAGGCTCTGATTCTTCTTCAGGTGGTTACATCTCATACCAACGTTTCAAATATGACCTGGATGGTATTTGTCAAAGTTGATTCTGTGGTGATGCAAGCCACCAGCATTACCTTGTGCTGTCTGATGTGACCATGGCCGTGGCTCAGGTGGCGCCTAAATTTTTGTGTCTTCCCCTGTCTTGATGGCATTTTGGTCACCTACATGAAAAAGAGCTAAAAACATTTTCTGTATAGAGAGTTAGATACAACTGGAAATAGCAACAAAGATAATTTTAAATCTGGAAATTTTCTAGAGCTTTTAAGGTAGAAGTAAAGCAATGTGTGCCCTACTAGGCAAGTGCAGGCAACTGTACAGAAATGGCAAACCCCATAACTACCCACAATGTGTATCCCAAACAACACTGAAAACACATCGAGAGACCCAACCACAACTATGTGAACTTCTTAAGGGATGGACCTCAAGTTCCTGAAAAAGTTGCATTTTGTCAAGAAACATGCAAAGATGCAGACCAACAACCTTGAGGCATGGATGCAGATCTATGCCTTCCAAGGCTCATATAAAACTTACAGAGTAGAGTCTTAAGGGATGCCAATTACATACTGTCAGTCACTTACACTGCTCATCCCCTCAGTGACAAGTCTCACAGGCTCTCCTGGCCTAAAGCCAAAACCAAAGTTCATAGTAAGGCTGGAGCTACAGAAAAGACGCAGGTTTTGGCATCATGTCAGGTGCCAGGACCTCCATCATATCTGTAGTAGAGCACTCCATCTGAGGAGAAAGGCCTGGGAGGGCCCCAGAACTGCCATGTGGATGAGTCCTCCTGCTTAGTTTACACAAATAAATCTGAGGCAGGGGAAAAAGAAATGAATATATAAGTGAGGAAT
Source organism: Elephantulus edwardii (assembly GCF_000299155.1). Taxonomy (NCBI): domain Eukaryota; kingdom Metazoa; phylum Chordata; class Mammalia; order Macroscelidea; family Macroscelididae; genus Elephantulus; species Elephantulus edwardii. The sequence continues at coordinate 1,448,738 of NW_006399916.1, forward strand.
ATCAATTCAGAAAAACTGATTGACTTAATGAGTCCTCAGAGAATCTGCAAGTGGGTACCAAGAAAAAAAGTTAAAATAAATCTATATCAAGTTGCAGAATAACAATTACAGAAATGCACTGCAAAAAATGAGAGATAAACAGAAGAGCCTAGTCAAAATGAGCAAATTTCTTAAAATGAAGAAATAAACATGTTCAAGTGCTGATGGTAAATACTTTTAGTCTAGATGTTTATACTTAGCAAATTTCTTTACAAGCAGGAGTATTAATTAAAAGCACTTGAACTTCAAATTTAAACCTTACCTAGAAATTAAGTGAAAATAGATCATGTACTTGAATGTAAAACATGGCACTATAAAGTGCTCAGAAAGAAGTAAAAAGAATATACCCAGCACGTATGTGTGGCTGAGGAAGTTCTTCTTACAGAAAGTGAAATCTCTAAAAGGAAAAGCAGATGTGCTTTGCTTCATAAAGAGGAAGCATTTTGCTTACTAAAAGCTCATGTGAAGAATATGAAATACAGTTTTAGGCTACAAAATTTATATTATAAATATTTATTTGCATACTATGTTTCATGAAAGGACTAACTCACACCCACTCATTGCCATGGAGTTGAAATGAACTCAACAGCAGATCCTTCACCTAGCTTCCAAAGCTGTAAATCGCACAGGAGAAGATTTCTAATCCTTCTTCCTCAAGAGCCTCTCGTGGATTGGAATAGCTGGAGATGTGCCACCTTTGACTTAGAAATGCCACATTCTTAAGACTATGTCATCAGAAATCCCTAGAGGCTGGTATATAAAATAAATTCAGTACCGGTAAATACCAGTAAACAGCTGTTACTTCTTTCATCATGATCATACATACTTTATCATCCTTGATCATATAACATTTCCTAAAATGCTTCAGCACTGACCTATTTTTTTTCTGGTCCAATGGTTTTTGTATGTTTCTTCTTTTGTCTTTTTGTTCTTTCTTCATCATTCAATATTTTGCCCATACCATCCTATAGAACTGAACCCAAGTCTTGAACTTTTTTCTTCAGTTTTTCAGCTTAAGAAATGTAAAGTGTTTTCTTCTCTTTAGTATTTTAACTCCAGATCTTTGAAGATTTCATTTAATATTTAGCTTTGTCTTCTAGAGTTAATCTTTTAAATCCGTTCAGCTCTCGTACTTCATAATTTTTTCCTTTTTTTCTACATTGAAAAGCAAGTTTCAGGGTCTCTTTCTGAAACCAATTTTGCTATTTGCTTTCCTTCCTGTTTTTGTTTCTTTTTAAAAACATTTTTCTTTATTGGTGATGACTTTAATGTCATAGTTCTAAGAGGAAAAAAATGTCAGGGAAATAAGTTGTAGCAAACTTATGTATAAAATTAGTGATAACTAGCAAGAAATAGAAGTGCATTTTATGAACTTTGTGATTTTTTTAAAAAAGCAATGATTGATTATATTTAATGATAAAGGAAAATGAAAACTAGTTTACTGACCTGATTACAGTTTAAATTTACTTAAGATGTAATACTATCCTGTAATATTAGAAGTGAAGTCTAGGCTGATCCAGTACTGCAATAATAAAAATTAAAAAGAGATACACTTATATTACTTATGCATAAATGAGCTATTCTAAATATAAAACAAAATTAATTGAATGATAATTAGAAATAATAGAATCATTGGAAAAATTTCCTGACTCATAATACAGATGACGTAGAATTAGATAATGTTGTTGTGTGTCTTCAAATTGGAACAGACCCGTAGCTGTCCCTTCAACAAGGTTTCAGCAGCAGTAACTCACACAGGAGGAGATTGTCTATCTTATGCAAAACAGCAGATGGATTCTTACAACGTGCTTTCTGGATTGCAGCACAGCTTCTTAGTAAACCAGAGCTCCCTTATAGATACTACAGCTTTAGATGATATAATTATAGAGATGGTGCAATAAAGTGTGTGTGTGTGTGTGTGTGTGTGTGTGTGTGTGTGTGTGTGTGGTTTTGGTAGCCTAGTGGCAAGAGCTATGTTGCAGTACTGAAGGCATGTTGCTTGAATTCACCACCTGCTCTGTTGGAGAAAGATGGGAAATCTCCTCTAATGTAATTTACTGCTACTGAAAACCGACCAGAATGTCATCTATGGGTCTCTTCTGACTTGACAGTACACTACCACAACACACACACGTACACACACATATCGTTAGTTAGCTATTGTGGAGAACTGAATAATACATGAAAATTAACTCTTCAATTCAGAAACAAACTAGAAATATGTAGATAAACATACCTCCATTAGTTGTTATGTGCTGTTGAGTTATGAGTTACCTGTGACTCATAGTGACCCTATGCACAGCAGCTCTGAGCCCTGCGCTATCCTGAGCCAATCTCACTATTTCTGACATACCTACCCCATTATCCCAGCTACTGTGTCAATACATCTCATCCAGGGTCTTCTTCTCTTGCATTGTCTTTCCATCCTTTCAAGCATGATGTCCTTCTCCAAGGAGTCATCCCTACTTGCAACATGTCTGAAGTATATCAGATGAAGAGAATATTTTTAATTCCAAGGAGCAACCTGGTTTAACCTTCTCCAAGACAAACATGTTTATTTCTCTTAGCAGTCCACAGTATGTTCAATACTCTTTTAAGCAAAACTCAAAGGCAACAATTCTTCTTCTGTAAGCCTTATTTATTGTCCAGCTCATTGATGCATAGCAAGAAATTGTGAAGAGCATGGCCTGGACCAGGCACACTTTAGTCTTTAGATTGACATGTTGCTCTTTATCAAACTATGTAGGTCCCTGACAGCAGATTTTTACAAATGAAATTGATATTTTAATTCCCTAAGTGCTGGTGCCAAGAATGGACTGTGGAACTGAGAAAGCAGAAATTGTTAACAATCTCAATCTCTTCTCTGTCTATCATGGTATTGTCAACTGGTGGTGAGAATCTTTATTTTCTTGATATTTATCTTCAATTTGTATTGAAGACTGCAGTTTTTGACCCTCTGCAGCCAACACTTCAGGTCCTCCTCAGTTTTGGCAAGCAAGGTTGTGTTATATGTTTAACACAAGTTGTTAATAAATATTCCAGTCCCAATGCCACATTCTTTATCATAATGTCCAATTTTCCAGATGATCTGTTCCACATAGAGATTTAAAAGACATGGATTCAGGATGCATGCCTAACACATTTCTTTCCTGATTTTGAACCATGTTATGTTTCCTTGCCCTGTTCTGACAACTGCTTTCTGGTCCAAATATAGGTTTTGCATAAATAAAATCAGGTGTCTTGGGATTTTCATTCTTCTCAAAGTTAATCACAATTTGTTGTGATCCACACATACAAATGCCTTTGCATAGTCAATGAAACACAGACATTCCTCTGATACTCTACTTTCAGCCAAGATCCATCAGACATTGACTGTGATGTTCCTAGTGTTATGGCCTCTTCTAAATCCAGCTGGTATTTCTAATAGTCCTCTGGTTATGTACTGTATCAATAAATCTTGGGTAATCTTCAGCAAGATTTTCCTTGTGTGAGATTCAAATGATATTGTTTCATTTCTCTGTTGGCTCACCTTTGAGTAAATTTGTCTTGGATGTAATACAGTCAAAATGCTCTCTAAAAAGAATGACAGCAAGATTTTGTGTCTTGCTTCCTTTTGACATGTTCACAGGGGATCAGTACCTAGGGGAAGATACCCTACTAAACTAGAAAATCAGCAAAATTAAGGGAGACTCTAAAGAGACAGACTGATAGAGTGACTTCAATGAGCTCAAACATACCCTGGTATGGTAGCCCAGAACTGGTCATAATTCATTCTGTTATTCATAAGATCTTAATAGCACCAAATAACAATTATATAAACATTCAAAACAATATTTTAACATTTTTCCCATTACAGAAAATTTATACATTTTCTTTTCATTTTATAATCAGAATAAAATTCTTCTGTTGAGTATAATTTGTTCATATATTTTGTGAAAACAGTTATCAACACTGATGTATGCTTTAAAAAATATATGTAGGCAGAACCTGATTGTTTTTTGTCTGTTGAAATATTAAACAACAGATTTGTTCCTTTTTACACACTGATACTGAGAATTTTCTTTTTTCCTCAACCAAAATAGCTATATCAGTATGTCAATATATAAAATATTATTCTTTCTTGGATACCAATGATAACTAATGTTCAAAATGTATTTAGCCATTTTTATTTTTTTAATTTAAGATGAAAAAATATTTTTAATTAATAGTTTAAAAATACTTTAAAGAGATATTTTGAAATTAAGGAGAAATTTTACCACTAAATAATAATGAAGAATGGTGCATATACCAGAAGATGAGTAGACATACACATCTACATTCATTGATGCATTCTTCACAATACAAAGAATATGAGAATAATCTAAATGCCCAGTAGGTTGAATGAAAAAATAAATTTTGAATCATATATTCATTAGAATATTATGCACCTATGGAGTATAGTGAGGAGTCTAAAACATCTTATTATGTATATAAATCTGGAGGACCATGCTGAGTTACATAAGTCAGTTTTAGAGGACAAGTGTTATATGGCATCACTATTACAAAAGGTCAAGAATATGTGTATGTTCAGAATTAACATTCTTTGTAGGATACTAGGGAATTATTTTAAAAATTGTTATCGTTGTTGTGAAGTACCAACAAGTCAAGTACAACTCATAGTGACCCTGTGAATAATATATCTGACCTCTATCTTAACCTGCACCTTATCATCCTTTACATGTGTTGAAGCCATATGTCACAGGCACTGTATCAATTAATCTCATTGAGTGTCTTCCTTTCCTTCACTGATCCTCCACCTTTCTGAGCATAGTAACTCTGAGTAATAGCCTCTTCTAAAAAAGAAAGTCAAAATATGTGAGATGCAGCTTCACTATTGTTGTCTTCAAGGTACACTCTCCAAGACATATCTGTTTTTACTATTTCCAATACATATATGTTTGTTTTTCTGTCAGTCCACAAAATATTCAACACTCTTCTCCAATGCTGCAATGTGTTGTTGAGTCTCTTGAGACTCATAGCTACCTAATGTATGACAGCTCTGAACTCTGCTCTTCAGCCAATTTAATTATCTCTGACACACCTACCCCCATTACCCCAGAATGAGTCAATCCATCTCATCCTCTCTTGTGCTGTCCTTCCACTCTTCCAAACATGATGTCTCTCTCCAAGGACTGGTCCCTCCTTGCATTATACCCAAAGTATGTTGGATGGAGCTTCAAAATCCTTGCCTCCAAGGAGCAACTTGATTTCACCTTCTCCAAGATGAATAGTATATTCAATACTCTTCTCTAGCACTGCGACTCTAAGGCATTGATTCTTCTTCTATCATTCTTAGTCATTATTCAGATTTCTGATGTATAAGCAACTCAAATATATAGATTTCTTCTCCTGTCATCCTTATTCATGCCTACCTCTCAGATGCATAATGGGTTGTGGCTTAGTCTTTAAACTGACTTAATTTCTCTTCAGGAATTTGGAGAGGTCAATGATTGCAGATTTCCCCCAATGCTATATATCCCCTTTGGTAGCAGTAGTTAAGTAACTTTCTTTGATCAAGACTGCGGTCAGGGACCTCTTTCCCTTTTCCTTTGGTGCTTCCTGGATCATTCAATATTCTGTCCATAGCATCTTTAAGTATTGCAATGTGAGGCTTGAATTTGTTCTTCACTTCCTTCAGCTTAAGAAATACCGAGAGAGTTCAACCTTTTTGATTTTCCAACAATAGCTCTTTGCACATTTCATTATAATACTTCATGTTGTCCTTCTGAGCTGCCCTTTGAAATCATCTGTTCAACTCTTGAACTTCTTGATTTTTTTTTTCCTTCACTTTGGCTTCTCATCAGTCTAGTGCAATATTCAGGGTCTCTTCTGCATTCATCTCATTCTTTTCTTCCTCATTTGCCTTTATAATGACATTTTTCTTCCTTCATGGATAGTATTCTTGATATCCTCTCACAGTTCACCTGGTCTTCACATGTTAGTATTCAAAGCCTCAAATCTGATCCTGAGATTTTTTGTTTGTTTTTTTTGTGTTGGGTTTTTTTGTTTGTTTGTGGTTTGTTTTGTTTTTTTTTTAATTCAGGTGGGATAGATTCAAAGTCAAAATTTGTTCTTGTGGACTAGATTTAATTTTCTTTAGCTTTAGTTTAAACTAAATGAGTGCACACTGAGCACCTGGCCTAGAAAACTAGCTGTGAAAACAGAGCTGACATTGAGATTCTTTAATGATTCTTTTTACAGATGTAGTAATTCTGATTCCTGTACAGGTTAACAGTAGAAGTCCATGTATATAGTCTCATTTATGTTTCTTGCAAAAATATTTGCAACAAATAAATCATTTACACTCCAGGGTGGAAGGGCTGCTTGAGAGCGGGCACAAGGGAAGCCAGCCCAGATAAGAGACGAAGAGGCGTTTTCCAGAGGGTCACAAGGGAAGCCAGCCCAGATAAGAGACGAAGAGGCATTTTCCAGAGAGGTACCCAGGATTTCCGGCGTGCTCCTGGGCGGAAGGGCGGCTTGAGAGCGGGCACAAGGGATGCCAGCCCAGCTAAGAGACGAAGAGGCGTTTTCAAGAGAGAGAGATTGGGACCCAGGATTTC
>NW_006399916.1:1456288-1456971 GCF_000299155.1 Elephantulus edwardii
TTGGTTCTTTGAAAAGGTCAACAAAATCGATAAACCACTAGCAAAACTCACAAAAGAAAAGAAAGAGAAGACACAAATAATCCGAATAAGAGATGCCCTCTTTTTAGAAAAACAGGACCATAAACCGCTCAGAAAAACAAGGTCATAAAACGGCTCACCCACATCTGGGAGTACAGATAAGAAGAGAAATTCCAGGAGTTGTTTTTCTGAACTTTACTCCCCCACTCCCCCAACCCTTTGCGCCAACCCCACTTGCCGTGTGTGCACCAACTCGCTTTTAAATGTACCAATCAGATAGTTTTCCTCGCTTACCCCCGCGCGCCAGATTATTACCAATCAGAACTGCCTACCTCAGTGTATATTCAAATATACCAATCAGCAACCCTCCCTGTGTGTTAACCCATGTTTGTGCTGGTTATTGCCTTTATAAGCTGTGTGTACCCTTAGCTCAGGGCTCAACTCCTCTGCCTCTGCGTAGGTTATGAGTTGTGCCCCTGCACGCGCTGGAAGGAATAAACACCTCATGCTGTTTGCATCAAGGACCGTCTCTCGTGAGTGATTGGTGCTGGCGTCCGATCTCATTGGGGTCCGGTTCTGCGGATCCAACAAGAGTAAATAAAATGGAAGGAGATAGTACATTCTTTTTCTACATACAAAGTATATAAATTTTTTTACACACACAC
>NW_006399916.1:1457337-1457915 GCF_000299155.1 Elephantulus edwardii
GAGAATGTGTGTGTGTTCTGGCGATAAGAAACCACACTGCAATCCCCAAAGAAATATGGTTCAAATCCACCAGCTACTCTTCAGGAGTAGGATGGCCAGTCTCATCACAGTTAATTTACTTCCTCTGAAAATGCACTGAAGGGTCACCTATAAGTTGGTCTGACTTGATGGAAGACAACAACAACATACATAGATAGTGTAGTCTACTCGGCCAAGAGTGACCTGAATTAAGACCCTTTAAAATATAACTAAAATGTAGAATACAAATACAAAATTGGCAAGCATTCCAAGGATTGTAACCTGATGAAAATAACGCTTGGGTAAAAGTGACACAGGAGGAGAATACAGAAATTAGACAACTCTGATGTTTTAAGTCTGTTTTGCAGTGAGGAAATGGAAGTAAGTAGCATAGAAATAAAAGAGCAAATAATACAAATCGAGCACACCAGACTTTGAAATAAGTACAAGAATACCAAAAAGGTATTTTTTTTATTTAGAGAATACTTTATTAGTTTCTGTAATCAAACCCATGTAGATAAGACCTTACATATTTAATACAGTGTGTTACCCCTGTACAA
>NW_006399916.1:1458015-1461339 GCF_000299155.1 Elephantulus edwardii
GCGTGCTCCTGGGCGGAAGGGTGGCTTGAGAGCGGACACAAGGGAAGCCAGCCCAGATAAGAGACGAAGAGGCGTTTTCCAGAGAGGTACCAAGGATTTCCGGCGTGCTCCTGGGCGGAAGGGCGGCTTGAGAGCGGACACAAGGGAAGCCAGCCAAGATAAGAGATGAAGAGGCGTTTTCCAGAGGTACCCAGGATTTCCGGCGTGATCCTGGGCGGAAGGGCGGCTTGAGAGCGGACACAAGGGAAGCCAGCCAAGATAAGAGATGAAGAGGCATTTTCCATAGGTACCCAGGATTTCCGGCATGCTCCTGGGCGGAAGGGCGGCTTGAGAGCGGCACAAGGGAAGCCAGCTCAGATAAGAGACGAAGAGGCATTTTCCAGAGAGAGAGAGAGGTACCCAGGATTTCCGGCGTGCTCCTGGGTGGAGGGGCGGCTTGAGAGCGGACACAAGGGAAGCCAGCCCAGATAAGAGACGAAGAGGCGTTTTCCAGAGAGAGAGAGAGGTACCCAGGATTTCCGGCGTGATCCTGGGCGGAAGGGCGGCTTGAGAGTGGGCGCAAGGGAAGCCAGCCAAGATAAGAGACGAACAACAAGTAGCCTCTCTTAGCACCATCCATGGAGTATGTAATACAGAATTTTATCATCTTTGCCTCCAAGGAGCACTCTGGCTGCACTTTTTCTAAGACATATACAAGTTTCTACAACTTTCTCTACTTCTAACTTGTAATAGTTAATGTTTCACAAAAGGTGACCAAGAGAAAATATTGTTGAGTCTCCACACTTTGCACTTAGCAGGAGTTTCTTTGTAGCACAAATACTTTACACAGTTGTGTGCTGAAAGGGTGGATGTTCTATTTCATCTAGAAGGACCTTAGAAGGAAGATCTAATGATTTGCAATCATTAAAAACTTTCTGGAATACAGTTCTACTAAGACATTCATATGTTACACAGGACTCTACAGCAATTAATGTGGTCGTTCATTATTTGGTCATGTTAGGAGAGGTCAATCCTTGGAGAAAGACCTCAAACTTGGAAGGGTAGAAGATGACCCTCAATGAAACGTTTGATGCAATGACCATAACAATGAGCTCAAGCATATCTGAGATGGTGATTGCACAGGATAGAACAGGGTTCAGACTCATTGTTCATAGGTTTACTAAGAGTCATTGTTGACTAAATTCCATCCAACATTAAACATTACAACATATACCTTGTTTATATTAGATAGTAATGTGTTACAAGATACAGAAAACTACTGATTACTTCAATTTTTTTTTATTCTTTGTATTGTTTGTTTATCTTAGACATAGAGCTTACTTATATCAAGTGTAAAGACATAGAACTTACTTATATCATTGATGTAGAACATAGCTGCACTCTTACGGAAAGACCACACCTTTCTAATGGTTCAAATCCACAAGCTGCTTGGTGGGCAAAAGATGGGAAATCTCATCCTGTTGATCTATAGCCTCTGAAAACCCAGTCGAGGGTCAACTATGTATTGGAGCTGATTCAACATTAATGAGTTTCACTTTTTTTGCAATAAATGTAAAATAAATTGTTCAGTTATTGTTTAATTATGTGATCCAACATTTGTTTCAATTTGTGATATAAAAAAACCAATGTTGGATGTAGCTATGGAGACATTTTTTGTTTAAGATACAGAGAGATAAGTAGGAAAAAATGGTGGATTAGTTTACTTAGAGTTTGTTAATTTGCTGTCTTTTGGAGAAATGAATGCAGAATATTTTCATTTTACAGTGGTATTTTAGGTGGTTAGCATCTTGAAATTGCATCCAATTTCTTCATTAATTTTATGCTTATCTATTTGTCAGAGTTTGAATTTTGCTTCCATCTCTGTGGACCTGAAATTCATCTGACTCCTTCATCTGGACACTGAGTGCTACGGTTGAATGGTTTAATCTCTGTCCCAGGAGAATAACCACATTCATCTCCATTGCAAGCTTGACTCCTCTGTGACTTGGCTTTGCATCTGTGTTCCCATCTGTCAGATATTTCACTGGGTTGACTTTATTCTTTTTTCAGTGATTGATTGGAAAGAATAAATCACCAAAAGTAAAGTGGATCCAATTCATGTCCAGTGACTACAATAAAGTCAGAGCATTCCAAATTTTATTGATCCACAATTAATGAGTAAATAAATGTCAACCCAGGATATATTGTGAGTTAATTACTGTATTGACTGACATTGTTTTCTTTTCACTCTTTCTTCTTTTTCTCCATGAGATGTAGAAAGCCCCTAAATTTTAAGAACAATATATTCCTTCAGTTATCACTTGCCTCTAAAATTATTTCACTAAGGATCTAAGATGAAATCTCCACTTTATTCTCTATAACATTGATTTGATAGTACCATGGGCCATTGAGATTACAATCAATGCAAATAATTTTTTTATCACTTCAGAAGACAAAACTTTACAGTGCTTTCTTCCTCCTTAAATTTCATGTCTGTGCTAACATTTAATATCATTAAAATTATCATGATATAGTAAAAATCAATAAATGTAAAAGAAATTATTCAAAAATAAACTAATTTGTTATTAGTTTCAAGGTTTTGAGAATTACTATTGCTGCTTTAAGTTTATTACTGTTAATGATAATTGTTTGAAGGCTGAGAAGTGGACATGAAATTTTGTTTTATGTTCATAGCAATACTCAATGCTGAATGTTATTTTTATTTACATTGTGTGCTGGTAAATAGTTCTAATGTCTAAGTACATAGAAGGTTGCTATGCTAATACAAAGGTTGTTACTTTTCTAGTGGTTCCAACCCACCAAAAGCTCTCTGGTAGTTCAAATCCACCACTACTCTATGGAAGAAAAATGGACATCTCATCTGGTATGATTTACATCCTCCTGAAAACCTGCTAGTGGAACAGCTATTAGTTATCTCCAACTCAACAACAATGAATGTGATTTTTCACATGATGGTAAAATAACTTGTAAGTTCTCCTGTAATTCATCAATTTGTCCCTTATGCCATAAGTTTAAACATCTAGGAAGATAATCATAATTTTTTTCTCTAAAGAATAATTTTAGTGGAAGTTAGCCTTTATTTATTCTAGGGCAAAAGCATTTTATCTAACTAGAGCTGGAGCTAAGAAAAGCAATACCTTTCACAATAGCTAATCACAAGATTGAATATTTAGGAGTAAATTTAACTAGAAGCACAAAAGATCTATTCAAAGAAAATTACAAAACATTATTACTGTGTTTCATTGATTATGCAAAGGCATTTGACTGTGTGGATCATAACAAACTGTGGCTGACTCTGAGAAGAATGGGAATACCAGAACATTT
>NW_006399916.1:1461752-1463059 GCF_000299155.1 Elephantulus edwardii
CAAGTGTCCAACCATGACTGAATGTATTGAGAAATTGTGGCACAATCACACAATGGAATACTATGCAGCACTAAGAAGCAATGATTTAAAAAATACTGCATAACTTGGGAGAGACTGTAAAGTATTATGCTAAGTGAACTAACTCAGTCTCATAGGGACAAATACTGCATAAGACCCTTATAAAAATAGTAGTATGAGTAGGGAAACATGTATAGGGATCGAAAAGGGGAAGTAATGGGAGCAAAGGGTAGGAATGGGTGTGGACTAAATCGCAGAGTTGCAGAGTTGCACAATTTGGTGAGTGAAGGGAGGGGGTCAATTAAATAGGTAAAATCTGGTTCTTGTTGTTGATTGTCGTTTGTTGTTGATTGCCATTGAGTTGAGCATGAGTCATAGCAACCCTATTGTCATTTATTAAAGTTCACAGAGCTTCCAGAGGCATGTTGTTTAGGAAGTGAATGCCACTCCTGCTTCCAAAAGATCCGGTAGGGACCTGAAAATACAGGGTTATGGTGGGAATAGATCAGTAGCGACTGATTTTATAAAATATATTGAATGGAAACGACTGTATTATACACAATATGAGTGAAGAATAGTGTGAAGCATAATATTTACAAACTTTATAAGCAACCTAATATAAAATAAAAATTGTTGTTGTTATTGTTATGTGCTGTTGAGTCGTGACTCATTGTGACCCTATGTACAACAACCCTAAACCCTGCTCTATCCCTTGCCAGTCTTATTGTCTCTGACCTGCGTATTACTCCAGTGAAATAATCAGTCCATCTCATTGAGGGTCTTCCTCTTCTGTGCTGTCCCCCTACCCTTCGAAGCATGTCGTCCCTCTCCAAGGACTGATCTCTCTTTGCAACATGTCCAAAGTATGTCAGAAGACACTTCAGAATCCTTACCTGCAAGGAGCAGCACGGTGTCACCCTCTCCAGGATGAACTTTTTTTGTTCTCCTAGCAGTCCATAGTATGTATTTTCAATACTCTTCTCCAGCATCACAGCTCAAAGGCATCAACTTTCCTTCTATCATCCCTAGTCATTGTCCAGCTCTCTGAAGCATAGTAAGTAATGGCAAAGACCACGGTCTGTATCAGGCACACCTTAATCTCCAGACTGAAATCGTTGCTCCTCAGTACCTTGGAGAGATCTCTGACAGCAGACTTTCCGAATATAATTCGTCTTTTAATTTCCTGGTTACTGTTTTTGTTGTTGTTGCTATGTGCAGTCGAGTCGTTTGCGACTCATAGTGACCCTATGTACAACAGCCCTAAACCCTGCTCTATCCTGTGCCAATCA
>NW_006399916.1:1463159-1470680 GCF_000299155.1 Elephantulus edwardii
TCAAACACCATGTTACAAAATAAGCAAGCTGCCATAATGAAAAATAAGGCTCCTCTATCCAGCACCAATTATCTTCGGTTCTTCACCACCAAGGCTACAAATGCTATAAGCATATGAAGAGAACACAGGAAGCAAAGAAACCACATCTCCAGTAGTAGCACATTGTTCGAGCTGAACTATTCCTCTGTCAGGTTATTTCTGGTGTTTCATTCTAATCATAAGGAATTTAGTTCTAAATTATGCACTCAAAGAATGTGTGCACGTATCTTTATAAAAAGGTATTTTATCCCATAAAAACTGATACAAAGAAAAAGGTGTAAATATGCCACCTTTAGGATACAGCCAAAATTGTTGCTTGAATAATCAGTCAACATTTCTTCAAATAATGAGTGCAACATTGTGGTATGATAAAGTTGGAAGCTCATGCTAGAATTTACCCTCGGCATTTTAAACAGCCTGTGATTATAAATAAGGAGAGGAAATTGATTTGTCAGGGAGTACATTTGAAGTTGTGTAATTAGAATGACTATTAATTGGCAGGGGTATGATAGATTCTGTCATCAAAGTGCTATCAATAATTAATTATTACTCAGTCACATTGGCCATATGACAGTTCAAATCAGGCTTTGAGGCGGCTAGGGTGACACATATCTCTAATGGCATGTTTTAGCCAGCTCATCACATCTAATGTATTTTTCATTCATGAATCTGGATTGATGACTCTAAGTCTATGGAGACCAATCCCATGTTAAGAGTCTAAAGTGACAGAAACACATTTCTTCTTCACATTATGAAGAGCGTGGATGGTTGGTGTAAAATTAAGTTATGTGGTTCACTAATGGACACATACAAAATGTACACCTCTAAGTGCATCCATGTAAGAGGATGTTGTTTACAAAGGGTTGACTACTCTGTGAATATTGTCAGTCCCATCACTAAGCTTATTTTCCCCCTGTGTGCAGGAAATATGTGTTACAATTCTGGTTCTCAGCCTTTTTCCTCTAATAAAGCAGCTTAACAAATCCAAGACTTAGGTCGATTGCAAATTAAGTGCTGCTTCATTACAATCCCATAATGAAGCTCCCAGAGATAGGACACTAACTACATTGCACAGCTTGCTCATTTCACATTGTCAACTCATTGTTCAGTTTGAGAACTTTGTGCTATTTAAAAAAAAATCAGATTCTTGGAGGTCCTGACATCTTTCAAGCTTTTGAAGTTGCTAGATTTGTAGGATGTTCCTTCTCTAACTCTGACTTGATAACATAGTAGCTTAGAAATATGTATGCCCAATTCATATCCTGAGGCTAAAACAATAGCATATCAAGCAGTGGCCGGGACAACTGGACTATGCTAATATATTTAGAGAGTGAAGTTTAGACTCTTTGAAAAATTATGACATAGATACATACAAACACCATGACATTAAGCTAAATATTAAGCTAAAACAGTATGGAATTTTTTTCATTTGTTTTATTGCACCCTGAATGGTGATTTATACAGGGAAAAGATTATTCATAGATATTCTTTTTGCAACACCTACCGTAATATCTGTAATGCAATTACACTGTCCCTATTTCTTCCCATTGACTGTCTACCTTTCCTAGCATACTATCTTTTTCCGAGAACTTGCCCCTCCTAACAACATGTTCCAATTATATGAGAGGAGGCTTCACCATTCTTGCTTCTAAGAAGCATCTTGGTTGTAAATTCTCCAAGAAAGATTCCTTTGTTATTTTGAAGCCCATGATAATTTCAATATTGTTGTTGTTGTTATTGTGTTGTTATGTGCTCTTGAACTGCCTGTGACTCATTCCCTCTGTGCCATCCTCACAATTCCTGACACACATGAGCACATTGAGGCAGTCATCATGTCTATCCACATGGTTGAGGGTCCTCCTCTTCTTCACTGCCCCTCCACACTTCCCAGGATTCATGTTCTCCAAAGCATAGCTCCTCCTAGAAACACACTCAAAATACGTAAGATGAAAACCCATCATTCTTGCCTCCAAAGAACACTACGGCTGCACCCAGTCCAGGACATATAAATTTGTTCTCTTGGTCATCAACTGGATTTTCAGTTCTCCAACACCACAGTTCAAAGACGTCAATTCTTTTTCTGTGATATTTATTCATTATCCAGCTATCAGATGCATAGTAAGTAATTGGAAAGACTATGGCCTGAATCAGATGGATCTTGCTTTCAATACTTTTCATGAAAATGCAGTTCAAAAACAATTATTCTTCTGTCATCCTTATTATCTGTTGTTGACCTTTTCTAAGAACCAACTCCTTGTTTTGTTGATGGTTTCAACTTTTTTCTATTTCATTTATTTCTGTCCCAATTTTTATAATTTCAGTGGTTTTTTTCTTTTTCCTTTTTTTTGAATGTCTGGTTTTCTTGCTGTTCTTTTTTAATTTGTTGGAGATGTTGGGTTAGTGAGTCAATGATCATTTTTTCCTGTCTTTTAATGTATTTGCTTATTACTATAAATTTACCTCTAATTACTGCTTTGGCGGTTTCCCAGATGTTTTGGTAAGTTGTGTTTTCATTGTAATTTATTTCAAGAAACATTTTAATTTTTTTTATTTCTTCTAGTACACACTCATATTTAAACAAGGTGTTCAGTTTCCAAATGTATAGTTCTTTTTTCTTCTTTATCTTCTTATCATTAATTTCTAATTTTGTAGCATTGTTGTCTGAGGTGATGCTTTGTATTATCTAGGTTTTATTTTTAAATTTATTGATAATTGCTTTGTGACCTAAAATGTCATCTATTCTAGAGAGAACATGCCATGCACAT
Organism: Elephantulus edwardii; assembly: GCF_000299155.1. Lineage (NCBI taxonomy): Eukaryota > Metazoa > Chordata > Mammalia > Macroscelidea > Macroscelididae > Elephantulus > Elephantulus edwardii. The sequence continues at coordinate 1,465,964 of NW_006399916.1, forward strand.
TGGAGAAGAAAGAATACTGTGTGGTTTTTTGTTTTTGTTTTTGGTTTTTTTTTTAGATATAGAGCTAGAGACAGAGCTAGAGATATAGTTGTTTTATTTTGTGGTTTAATTCTTCAGCATCTTTGTTGAGTTTCTTTCTGGAAGTTCTATCTTTTCTTGAGAGTGGTGTATTGAAGTCTCCAACTACTATATTATTGTTGTATATATCCTTTACCAGTTTTGTTAATGTTTGTTTTATATATTTTGCAGGTATTTCATATGGTGCCTAGATATATATTATTATTCTATCTTCTTGTTCTATTCACCCCTTAATCACTACATAGTGGCATTCCTTGTACTTTATGATGGTTTTTGCATTGAAATATATTTTATTAGAAATTAATATTGCCACTCCTACCTTTCTCTGGTTGCCATTTCCTTGCTATATTTTCCCCCACCCTTAGTCTTTCTTTATCTTCATTTTCCAGGTATGTCTCTTGTAGACAGCATATTGATAGATTTTGTTTTTCTACCCAATCTGCTAATCTTTTTCTTTTCAGTGGTGCATTTAAACCATTTACATTCAGTGCGATTATTGAGAGGCAAGGTTTTGTTGCTATCAGTTTATTGTGTTAATTTTGGTGTTGCTGCTAGTTACTTTGGTCCATACTGTTTTGAATGGCACCTCAGTAAGAAGGGCGTCTCTCAATGTTTCCTGCAATGCCAGTCTTGTTTTTATAAACTCCCTTAGGTTCTAGTTTTTTGGGGAATATCTTGTATGGCACCTCAATAAGAAGGATGTCTCTCAATGATTCCTGCAATGCTAGTCTTGTTTTTATAAACTCCCTTAGGTTCTGTTTTTTGGGGGAATATCTTGATCTCTCCTTCATGTTTGATGGACAATTTTGCTTGGTACAATATTCTTGGTTAACGGTTGTGCTCTTTGACTGTTCGATATATGTCATTCCATTTTCTTCTTGCTCACATGGTTTCTGCTGAGAAATTGAAACTTGGTCTTATGTGCTCTCCCTTATAGGTTACTCTTTGTTTCTCCCTTGTTGCTTTCAGAATTCTTTCTTTGTCTTTGGTTCTGGAAAATTTGAGTATGAGAAGTCTTAGTGTTTTTCTTTTGGGGTCTATTTTATATGGTGTTCTCTCAGCTTCTTGTATATATATATTTTTTCTCTCATTCTTCCTTATGCCTCGGAAATTTTATCTAATAATTCTTCCACAACTTTTTTGGTGTCTTTATTTTCTTCTTCTTGTTCTGGGATTCTGATTGTGTGCATGTTATTTCTTTTGATGTTGTGCCACATTATTTTTAGGTTTTCTTATTTTTCCTTCCTTTCTGATTCTTCTTTTTGTTTTAGAAAATGGGTGGTGACAACTCTATCTTCTATCTCACTGGTTCCGTGTTCCATCTCTTCAACCACGTTCAAGTGACTCTTTATCATGTTGACAGCATCTGAAACATTGGTTCTTATATTTTGAATTGTGGTTTCTTGTTTTTCCAGAGCCTCTAATGCCTCGTTAGTTTTATCTGTTTTGTTTTGGATTTTTTTTTTAAGTTCTTCCTGGTTATTACTTATGGTGACCTGTAATCCTTCAAGTTTGTCTTTCATCTATTGAAAATATTCAATTATTGTTCATTTAAATTCTGTCTTAGAAAGTTTCATCAGACTTTTGGGCTTCAGGAAATCCATTGATACTGTGTCACTTTTTGGAGTTGACATCTTGCTTTTGGCTTGTGTAGTGGAAAAGATAGTCCGCTTCCTAGGTGGCATTGCTGTGGTAGAATTTTTTTATATCTGAGGTGATAACAAGTTCTTTGTCTGAAGTCACAGCTCCAGAAGAGGGCGAGAAAGCTACCCTGCCTGGGTTTCTCTCAGTTTGACAGAGAAAATGCCTGCGGAAGCAGTCTCCTCTGTCAGACAGCTGCCCCAAAGTGTTCTTGGCAAAAGGCAGTTTACGGACTGGATGTGAGAAGATGCAAGGTGGAGCATGAAGATCTGATTGGAAAACTAGGAAGCCTTGGTTTTCCCTTCAACAATGAGCTTCAGCTGTCTCACTCTCTTCTGATTGAGCTTAAGGGGTTCCATGTAATCTAGCCAAACAGCAGTAACCCCCCTCCCCCAACAAAGTACTTTACTCAAGTTCCCGTATCACTCCTGGCATGCATCAGGAGCAGTGTTCTGGGCTCAGGCCAGTGGTTTTGAGACCGAAGTTCCAGGCATGGATCGGCACGTTGCTCCGCCTCACATATGTCAGCAGCTCCCTGGTGCATGTGTGGCTTCAGCAAGCAGCTCCCAAGGTATGCACGGCATCAGCAAGCATTTCCTCAATGTGTGCTTGGTGTCCGCAAGCAGCTCCTCAGCGCATGCCTGGCATCAGCAAGCAGCTCCTGCTCAGCATTTCTTAGCTAAGGAACTGAAGAACAAATCCAAGCCTCAAGTTAATAATAGTTAATAATATTGTGGGCAGTATGTTGAGTGATCCATGAAGCATCAAAAAAAGATGAAAAACAATGCATATGAACCAAACAAGTATAAAATGAAAATTTAAAAAAAGGGGGGAAATTACCAAAAAAAAAAAAAGAAGGGGACACTATTGAGGAGATAGGAGGGAATGGGAAGGAGTGTAAAATGTCCAATAATGAATAAATTAAAACAAAAGAGAAGAAGATAGAAAAAGTAACAAATCACTGTACCAAAAATAATTGGCTGACACAGAAGCATTTCATGAAACAACATATGATAAAGAGCCTATGGTGACAAAGGAGAAAGTTCAAACTACTTTGAAAGAATTGGCAAAGACAAGGCCCCAGTAATTGATGGCATACCAGTGGACGTATTTCAACAAACAGATGCTTTCCTGGATGCACTCATCTGGTTGTGCCAAGAAATCGGGAGAAATATCAACTAACTAACTGGAGGAAATTCACATTTATTTCTATTCCAAAAACGATGCCTTGACAGTGTGGAAATTATCAAACAATATCAATAATATCACATGCAAGCAAGATCTTGCTGAAAAATATACAAAAACGACTAGTAAAGCACAACAGAGAACTGCCAGATGTTCAGGCTGGATTTATAAGAGACTATGGCACTAGGAACATTATAGCCAAAATTAGATAATAGCTGAAAGAAGAGTGTAGGAGAGGAATGTGTGTCTGTATTTCATGAACTATACAAAGGTATTTAACTGTGTGGATAACAACAAACTGTGACTAACCCTGAGAAGAATATGAAATCTCAGAACACTTGATTGTGCTTATATGAAACCTATACTTGGACCAGGAGGCAGTCATCAGAACATAGCAAGGAAACAAAGCATAGTTAAAAATCAAGAAAGGTATATGCCAGAGATGCATCCTATCTCCATATCTTTTCAATCTATATGAGGAACAGGTAATCTGGAAGGCTGGGTTACATAAGAAGTAATATGCCATTGGGATTGGAAGACTCATCAACATCCTACTTCATGTGCAGAAAACACAACCTTGCTTGGTGAAACTGAGGAGGACTTAAAACATTTGTTGTAGAAGGTCAAGGACTGTACTCTTCAATATGCTTTGAAGCTCAATATCAGTAATGCAAAGATTCTCAATACTGGGCCAATAGGTAGCATCATTATGGATGGTGAAGAGATTGAGATTGTTAACAGCGTCAGGTGCTTAGTTCCACAATCAACACTCTTGGTACCAGCAATCAAGAGATCAAAAGACATTTTTTTTTAATTTCCATTCATTCCTTGTTGCACTTTTCTCCCTCCGCCCTCCCCCCTCCAGGTTTGCTTTTCTCCTTGAAAAGCAAAAGAAAAACTCCTTCATTTGTATACAATCCCCTCGCATCTGCCCACCCCCACCCCATGTATACTCCACTCTGCAACCCTCATCCCGAACTCTTATGATAATCATAACGCCCTAAAATATATTACTTTTAAACTGTTCTCTCCCTTATCGGCTTCAATGTAGTATACATAATTTATCCAGTTTTTCTCAGTCTTACCCTCACCCTCTAAAGACAATTTACTCTTGGAAAATTTGCTGTCAGGTGCCTCTCTAGAATACTAAAGGACAATGATGTTAGACTGAAAGCTAAGGAGTTGCTGATCCACACTATGAACTTCACAGTTATTTGCTATACATCAGAGAGCTAGACAATTATTTAGGATGGGAGAAGAAGAATCAATGCCTTTGAATTGTGGAGCTGGGAGAAAAGTATTGAATACATCATGGTCTGTTAAGAGGACAATTACATCTGTCTTGTAAAGGGTGAAACCAGGCTGCTCCTTGGAATTAATGATTTTGAAACTGTGACATTATTTGGGAATGTTGCAAGAAGGGATTAGTCTTTGGAGAGGGACATCATGATTGGAAGAATGGAGGGACAGCACAAGAGGAATACACTGCATGAGATTCAGTATCTCAATGACTTGGGTAATGGGAATAGATGTGTTAGAGATAATGAAATTGGCTCTGGATAGAAGAGCAGGGTTCAGAGCTGTTGTACCTAAGATCCCTATAAGTTGGAGTCAACTCCTTGTAACAATAACAATAACAATGTCTACTGGTCATAAACATCTTATTCACTTGAAAATGGTTTCTGGTACAGTATCTGCTAAAATCTTTTGTCCATTAATTTGTAGCCTTTCTGCTTTTTTGTTCTTTTTTCCCCTCCATTTTTTTATTGCTTTTCATATACATATTGTTTTTCATTAATGTGCATTGTGTTTA
>NW_006399916.1:1475054-1485514 GCF_000299155.1 Elephantulus edwardii
TTTTTTTTTATTTCCTGGCTGCTGGTGCCAAGAGTGTTGACCGTGGAACCGAGCAAACTGAAACTGAACAATCTCAATCTCTTCGCCATCCATCCTGATTGCTCCAGTGGTGAGAACCTTTGTCTTCTTGACATTACCAAAATAAAAATTAGAAACAAATAAAAAACAACTGTCCATAGATGAGTATATTTACTTTTGAGTTCTTAGTTCTATCTCTTTGCACTATGCCTGTCATTGAACCATCACTAGGCTGTTTTGATTGCTATGATTATATAGTAAGCATTGAAATATTTTAGGTTTAGGAGTGTATTGTGTCCTAGTGTGCTCTTCTTCACAATTGTTTTCGTTAAATCTTCCCCCCAACACACATAAAATTAGAGATTAGTTTTACCCTTTCATTAAGGAATGTTTTTAGGAGTTTAATCAGGTTTGCATTTGTTTCTATAGATCACTTTTGTTAGTATTGATAATTTCACAGTGCCAAATCTTCCAATCCATAGAAACAGGATCTTTTTGGTTGATTTTTGTTTTACCTTGTTTTCATTTAGGTGTATTGCCTTTAGTTTCTTGCAGTAATGTTTACAGTTTTTCTTGTATAACTCACATCACTGGTTAGGTTTATTCTTGGATATTTTCTATTTGGGGAGTGTATTTTGAATTGTATTGTTTTTGTCATTTCTTTTTCAGAATTATCCTTTTTGGCATAGAGAAACCCTAGTGACTTTTGCCTATTGACTTTGTGCCCTCACATTTTTCTGCATACTTTTAATATAAATTCCAGTAACTTTCTTGTGAAGTTTCTGAAAATTTTCTATGTATAAGATGATGACATTTGCATATAATGATAGTTTTACTTTTTTCTTTTCCAATTCACATACCATCTCTTTCCATGTCTTGCCTTAATGTTTAGCTAGGGCTTTCGATAAAATATTGGTGACAACAATGAATGAACGAAAATCCAAAATCTCTGTAAATGTTCATTAAATATACAGCCCCAGAAACTTAAAAAATTAATAATAAAATAAAATTTTTTAAAAAGAAAAAAAATATTGGTGATATAGTGTGTAACATGTTAGACTGCTAATCAGAAGGTCAATCCACTGGCTGTTCAGTGGAAGAAAGCTGGAAGTCTTCTATAAAGATTTGCTACATTTGACACCAGATGAAAGATCTCTAAGGATCATAATCAAATGCACTTTAACATATTTGGTTTCTTTTATTTTGGTTATATTCATGAGAATACTGGTTTATAATTTTCTTTTAAAGGCTGTCTTTGGGATTGGTATCAAAGATATAATCTTAAAGACTTCATAGGGAATATTTCTTCTTTTTCTGTGTTATGTAATAGCTGGAATTTAATTGGTGCTGATCCTTTTCTTAATTGATAGTTTCCTGTGAAGCTTTTTGGAGTATGACTTTTTCTGTTAAGAGTTCTATTTTTTGTTCTAATGACATGTTCAATTTCTTCTTTTAGGATTTTGTTTGGTTTTTTTCCACCTCTATGTAAGTTTAGAGATGTACTGTGTGCTTACAAATTTGTTTATTTTTTTAGGTTTTTTAATTTTTTGGAGTAAAATGTACAGTAATATTTTGCTATGATTCTTTTAGCTCTTTTTCTGTGTGTTCTCTTTATCTGCTTCTTTTTATTGTAATTGAATTTAATTAAAATTTAGAACTTAGGGTTTTCAGTCATACATTATTGCACTTTTCTCCCTGCCCAACCCTCCCCACACCCAATTCACTTTTCTCCTTGCTGTGCAATCCCTCCTCTCAAGTTCACTGGACTGGGCAGGCTCCATTCTGGACTCCTGTCATGACAATAATACCACCTACTATTTTCATTATTTGGATCTCCTTTTTTATTTTTTTCTTCTTAGTTCAGTGAGTTGTTTGCCAATTTTATTGATTTCTTCAAAGAACCAACTTCTGGTGGTCTGATTCTTTCTGCGGAATTCCTGGGGTTTTTTTGTTTGTTTGGTTGGTTGGTTTTACTTCCACCTTTTTTTCCTCTCCTATTTCATTCATTCCTGTTCTGTTTTGTTATTTCCAATATTCCTCTAATTTTATCCTGTACTTTTTCTGATTCTTAGAAGTTATTGAGTTAAGCTATTGATTTTGATCCTTTATTCTTTTACAATGTGTACACTTGTTGTTTGGTGCCATTGAATCTAGTACAACCCCCATAGTAATCCTATGAACAACAGACCTGAACCCTGTTTTATCCTGTACTATCCTCACACCTCCCGATACACTAGAGTCCATTGTGGTAGTCACTGTGTTAATTCACCTGCTTGAGAATCTTCCTATCCTTCGCTGATCCTTTCAATCTGTTGGCCAGACAACTGTCCTCCAAATTTCTTGGAATAGACTGGTGAGTATATTCAGGTTTGTACCTGTTAATTGAGATAAGTTAGTTTGTATCCTATCGATTCCTGTGCTCCTTTTGTTGTAAATTTAATCTAGGAAATGTTTTTGTGTGGATTTTTAGTTAATTATGTTTCTATTCTCATGATTATAGCAATTATTTTTATTTCTAGTTTTATTTGGGTATTTTCAGAGAAGATGCCTTGTGTTATGCCAATAAATGTGTTTGTTTTCCCCCTTTTCTTAGGGTTTCATTTGTGACCTAAAGTATGGTCTATTCTGGAAAATTACTCACATGTTTTAGAGAATGTGAATATGTCTACGAGATCATTTAGCTTAATTGTGTTTTTTAATCAACCGTATTTTTGTTATATTTCATTCTAGTTGCTCTCTTAGTTATAGAAAATAGTGTTCTAAAACCTCCTATCATTAATGTAGAATAATTTCTCAGTTTAAATCTGTTATGTTTTGCTTTCTGTGTTGAATTTGCAAAAGTTTATTATATTTTCTTGATGGATTGATCCTTTATTCGTTAAATAGATTTTTACTTCAAGTCAATTTGGGATTTTTGTTGTTGCTGTTGTAGTTAGTTGCTGTCTAGTGCAGTATGACCCATGTTGTTGTTGTTGTTAAGTGCCGTCGAGTCACAGGCGACTCATAGTGACCCTATGAGGGAGAGTCCTCGATGATTGGGTGTCTTTCATCCTCTCTCCAGGTTCACAGGCTTTCCTAAGGCAAGCTATTACGAAAGTGGATGCCATTCCTCCTTCCAAGCTTGTTTTAGCTCCACCCTACTCTCTGTCCGCATTGGGTAACCAGCCATTAACGCATTTGACACATCAGTGTCACAGTGTTCAGCCTCACAGCAACTACAAGTGACCGCTGTATGGCAATTAGTATGACCCATGTTGTTGTTGTTGTTTGATGCTGTCGAGTTGTAGATGACTCATAGCAACCCTATGAACGAACAGCCTGAACACTGTTCATACATAGAGTTTCCGGAGACAAGCCATTTCGGAAGTGGATGCCTCTCCTGCTTCCAGGCTTGATTTAGTTGGGAAGCTCCAGCCAACACTGTCCACCATGGGTGCCCATTACCACGATTGGCACATCATTGTCATAGTCTTCAGCATCACAGCAACCGCGAATTACCTCTGTACAGCAAAGCACAGACTAGTGCTATACCACCTAGAAGAACGTATGACCCATAGCAACCCTATAAACAACAGATCTGAACCCTGTCCTATCCTGTGCCATCCTCACATTTCCAGACACATTAAAGTGCATTACAGCAGTCACTGGGTTAATCTTTCTGGTTGAGAGTCTTCCTCTCTTTTGCTGACTTTCCAATTTTGCTTCATGATGTCCTTCTCCAAGGAGTAGCCACTCCTAGCAACAGGTAAAAAGTGTGAAAGATAAAGCTTTGCCACCTTTGCCTCCAAGGAGCACTCTAGCTGTACTTTTTTCAAGACATATCTGTTCTTTTGGAAATCAAGTACTCTTCTACAACAACACAGATCAAAGGCATCAATTCTTTCATTATCCTTATTGTTCAGCTCTCAGATGCATAACAAATGATTGAAAAACTATGTCCTGAATCAGGTGCACATTAGTCCTCAAACTGACATCATTGCTCCTCAACAACTTGGAGAGATCTATGTCTGCAGACTTTCCCAGTGCAATACATCTCCTGGCTGCCGGTACTAAGGATGTTGATGGTAGATCTAAGAAAGATGAACTTGTTGACAGTTTCAGTCTTTCCTCCATCTATCATGATGTTGCTATCCATCTAATGGTCAATTTTGTCAGTGACTAATATTGTTACTTCTGCTTCTTTTGCATTAGCACGATCAATCAAGTCTTCTGGGATTTCTATTCTTCTCAGAGTCAGCTACAGTTTGTTGTGATCCAAACAGTCAAATACCTTTGCATAATCAATAAAAGAGAGACATTCCTCTTGTACTCTTTGCTTTCAGTCAAGATCCATCTAACATTAGCTACAATATCCCAGGTACCACGATCCCTTCTAAACCCAGTCTGGACTTTTGGCAGTTCTCTGTTGATGTGCTATTCCAGTTGTTTTTGGATAATCTTCAACAGAATCTTGCTTGCATGTCATATCAATGATATTGTTTGATAATTTCCACACTATGTTGGATCACCTTTCTTTGGAATGAGGGCAAATATAGATCTCTTCCAGTCAGTTGGCCAAGTGGTTGTTCTCCAGATCTCTTGACATAACTTGGTGAGCACGTCCAGGGAAGCATCTTTTAGTTGAAATACATCAATTAATATACCATCAGTTCTTGAGGTCTTATTTTTTGCCAATTTCTTCAAAGCAGCTTGAACTTCTTCCTTCATCACCAAAGGCTCTTGCTCATATGTGGTTTTATGAAATTCTTCTGTGTCTGCCAATTCCTTTTGGTACAATGACACTCTATACTCTTTATATCTTCTTTTAATACTTCCTGGATCATTTAGTATTCTGCCCAAAGAATCCTTAAGTATAGCAACTCAAGGTTTGAATTTGTTCTTCAGTTCCTTGAGCTTATGAAATGTTGAGAAAGTTCAGCCCTTTTGATTTTCTTACTCCAGCTCCTTGCATATTTCATTGTCTTCCTGCGATGCCTTTTGAAGTCTTTTGTTCTGCTTTTTAATATCTTTAATTCTTCCCTCTGCTTTAAGTTGTTTAGGTTATTGTTTATATGATCTCTACATACCACTGGTGCATGTTATAGGCAACACCTCCACACAAGTGAGACCTCTTTGCTTAGGCTTTTATGCATGTGAGAAGTATACTTTTCACTTGTATGCTTGTGACAAGTGAGGCTCCTCCAGGTTGATAGTATTGATTAGTGTGTTTTTGGAGATCAGGACATTATCACTGTGTATGAATCCACCATGCATGCACAAACTTATGCCTCAGTGGGCGATGGGATATCAAGGAATTTCAGTGCAATTGCATTCAGCCTCCAGCTACTCTGCATATGAAATGTGCACTAGGCAAACTGAATGAGGACACTAGGATCTTCTGTTGGTTGCCTGACAGAGGCACTGATGGCACTTGTTGGGATATAACTTGTGTTTTTAACAAGTCTGTCTGACCAGTCACTGATCACGATGCAGGGAACTTTCATTCGCCTCCAGGATGGATGCTGTGTGTGTGCTGACAGTGATCACTAGTCAAGGTCTGAATGCTCAATCATGCTTGGCACAGCCAGGGAGAGTGCTCACTGCTATTCAACAGGGTAATGTGGTGGAAGAGAGGTTTGCAGGCAGGGTAGGTTCATGTCTTCAGTCCATGGAGCAGATTGACAGGTGGATAGGGTGACACACAATGACATGAATCAGAGCATGTACTACCTCACCAGGTTTTATGAGGAGATGGTAGGGAGAATGGGTTAGTGTTGCCCATTGTCATTCTGGTTGCAGAGTAAATGGGGGGTTGGAATACCAAGGGAAATTAGCAGAACCAAGGGAAAAGAAGCAGGTTGCTGGTCTGGTGGCATGGGAATAACACAACAGTCACTGAGTGGTCAGTTTGGGAGGTACACCACCAGTCACCAAGCAGGGTGGGATGAGTGATCATTGCCAGTTGTAGGACAGTGGATACTAGTCATCAGGAAGGTGAGAGGTCGTGGGGAGAACATCCTTCCTGAGCCTCTAGTGTGGGTGCCAGATTACTCTCTGTAGAGTGCTGGTAGCGATTAGGACAAGACCTGCACCAAGCACCAGGATGGAGATGCATCTGGAGTCTAGTCAGGTGATGGCTCTCCAGCCACCACTCCATGGATCCTCTACTCTGTAAATGCCAACCACTCAGAGGAGCAGAGACAGCCTTATTGTTTTTAAGAATTGCTAAGATTTTTTTCAGCCTTCCTCCACTTTTTTACTTGTGATCTAGTTCCAATTTGCAGCTCTTTACACTGCTCTGCTCTGAGTTTGTCTGCACTGTGTCTGTGACTCCTGTTGGGGAATCAGTCAGGCAGCCTTCCTATGATCCTCATGGTGGATCACTTCTTACTGAGTCCACTTTCAGCACATCTACTTTATCAGTAATGCCAGCTAGGTGGGTGTTCTTAAAAATGTAAATGATACCTCGACCTTTTCAGTATGTTGAAGTGCTGTTGTAGCCTAAAAGTCTGTTAAGAATCATATGCACCATCTCACTATTTCCTTGATTGACTCTCAACATTCTTTCAGTTGCTGGCATTGTGACATTTTTGTCTAAGTCAGAGTCTTTGCCTGTGCAATTTATTCTGTATGTAATGCCTTTTCCCAAAACCATACATCCATAAAACCATACATCCATTTGTTAGCCATTTAACTTTTCCATTAAATGTGACCATACCATGTAAAGGAGTCACCACAATATTCTTAATTTGACTTCATCTGCTCTATAGCCTTTATTATTATTAAAAATGACTCTTTAAAAAATACTATTAATTGTTACTCCTAGAGGGATTCATTGGCCTAGTCCACAGGGTGATGTGCTGTTCCCCAAAGGTCATGTGTCTCTGGTGGCTAGAATCTACTAGTGGCTTCGTGGGAGAAGGGTGGGTACCCTCCTTCTATTGTGATATACAGTTTCACAAACCTATTGGAGGCTTCCTAAGAGTAAAAGCAATGAATTCATTTTTTACTACTAGTTATTCAAGTGTCTCCCAGAAAAAAAAATACAAAACAAAAAAAAAATGTATAAGCCCCATGAAGACAAAATAAATTTTCTAAGAAATCCTTACCAAGTAGTAACTGTTAATACACAGTAATGAAATGGATTAATATTAATCACAATTACTTTCATTGCCAGTTCTTGATGATTAAAGTGAGGTTATAAATAAGTACCTAATTTTTTTACTAAGAAGATCAGATCTAATATACATACTAGAGTTTATGTGTATATGCAAATAATCTATCACACTGCTGAATGTTATGAAATATGGTAGCCTCACATACTCACTCATTTATTGGCTTTGAGTCAGAACTTACTCATAGCTGAAACATCACAGGCTCCAAATCATTGGAGAGATTTTCCCTTTCTCCCATTATTCACCTGGTGGATTTGAACTACTGTCCAGTTTTGAGTGGGCAGAATAACTTCCTACCCACTAGGCTACCAGAAGTCCCTGTGTAGGAATACAGCAAAATGATTCCTTGATCCTGCATCATTCCCCAAATCCTTGGTAGGTTTTCAGAACATTGTTGTGGCTATTATGACAATCCATCTCATTACATTTTCTTTGAGTATGGTTAATAGTAGGATATAAAACGTGGTAAATATCTTTAAACATTATTAATTGCTATCACTTTAAAAGATAAACAAGTGAAACATAATAAGAATTTGGTGTTTTGTTTCTGTTTTGGGTTTTGGTTGGGTTGTTGTTTTTTTTTTTTAATTTCTATTCCCATGTTTATGGCAACACTATTCAAAGTGGACAAAAGGTAGCCATCATAGTTGGTTGAATTATTAATCAGTATATTATATACTATAAAATAGAATATTATACAGCCATAAAGAAAAAGGAAATTCTGGTATGCCCTACAACATGAAGAAACTTTAAAAACACACTGCTAAGTGGCAGTAATTAGACACAAAAAGATAAATATTGTTTTATCCCATTTATATTAAATGTATAGATCAGGCAAATGCTCAGACATAAAAATCTACAGAGCTTGTTCGGGGTGGCTATTTTTAAATTTTTTTTATATTGGTTTATTTACCAAGTTTATGTACAGTGCTCTTCACACAATTCTTTCCCATTTGCTTTACCCACCCCTCTTTCCACTCATTAAATTATTCAGCCCTACGATTAACCACCTCCCCAACTTCACCCCACTTCACCCCTGCCTGTCATCACCCCTTTACTCTGACCCTCCCCACCTTGGATCCTTATACATATTTTACAATAATAATATTAAACACTATTTATCCTTATGAGACTGTGTTAGTTCATTTAGCATCATGATCTCCAGTACAAAACCATTGCTCCAAGGTGCTGCATAGTATTCCATTATGTACCATAATTTTTCAATCAATTTGATAGTGGTTGCATATTTGGGCTGTTTCCATGTTCTTGCAATTGTGAATGACACTGCTATGAACATTGGTGTACAAGTCTTCATTTGAGCTTCAGTTATCATTCTTTTGAGGTATCTTCCAAGCAGTAGAATAGCTGGGTCATATGGAATTTCTATGTTCAGCTTTTTGAGGAAGCATCAAACAGACTTCCAAAGTGGCTGTACCATTTTACAATGCCACCAACAATATGATGAGTTCCTATCTTGCCACATCCTCTCCAACATTTATTACTTGCTGTCTTGTTATATTTTGCCTCTGCTGCTGGAGTAAGATAGTAGTAGCTCATTGTGATTTTGATTTATCACCAGCAATTTTGAGCATTTCTTCATGTGTCTGTTGGCTATTGTAATATCTTACTCTGGAAAATTCTTTCCATATTTTTTACTCATTTTGTAATTGTATTATCAGTATTTTTATTGTGGAGGCCCTGTAGTATTTCATAAATTTTTGGTATGGTACCCTTTTCTGATATTGTATTGATAAATGGTTTTCTCCCAGTCAGTAGGTCTTCTTTTCACTCTGTTGTAAAATGTTTTTGATGTGCACAGAGATTTAGTTTTTAGCAGGTCTCATTCATCACTTTTATCTTCTCCAGACTGTGCATGCTTGGCTTTATCTCAGTTTTTCTCTGATTAACCTTATGGTTTTGGAATTTACTCCCAGATCTCTGACCTACCTTGAGTTGATTTTTGTGTATGGTGTGAGATGTGGATCCTGTTTCAGCTTTCTGCAAGTGGAAGTCGAGTTTTGCCAGCACCATTTGTTGAAGATGTTTTCATTTCCCCATTTGATAGCTTTGATTTCCTTGTCAAATATCAGTTGACCAAATATATCTGGGTTCATTTCTGGATTTTCAATTCTATTCCATCAGTCTGTGTGCCTGCCAATGTAACAGCACCATGCTATCATGGTTACTATGACTGTGTAGTGGGTTTGTTTTGAGGTCAGGGAACGCTATGCCTCCCACTTCATTTTTGTTTTTCAGAAGTGCTTTGTTTATTTGGAGTCTCATTCCTTTTCAAATAAATGTGAAAATTTCTCTTTTGATCTCTCTGAAAAATGAATTTAGTATCTGTATTGGGATTGCATTGAACATGTAGATTACTTTTGGTAAGATTGTCACTTTGACAATATTGAGTCTTTCTATAAAAAAATGAGACATTTTTACATTTCTTTAGGTCTTTTACTTGCAGAAATGTTCTGTCATTTTCTTTGTATAGGTCCTTTGTATCTCTAGTTAGGTTCACTCACAAATATCTTAATTCATTATTGGCTATTGTGAATGTCATTGCTTTCTTGATTTCCTTCTATGCGTTCTCTTTTTTAATGGAGAGGAATCTCACCAATTTTTGGATATTGATCTATATCTTGCCACTCTACTAAATTTGTCTACTAGCTCTATCAGTATTTTTGTTGAGTCCTTGGGGTTTTCTATATACAGTATCATATTGTTTACATATAATGACAGTCTCACAATCTCTTTACTAATTTGGATGCCTTTTATTTCCTTCTCTTGTTGTATTGCCCAGCAAGCACTTCCAGGACAATATTGTATAGAAGTGTTGAAAGTAGCCATCCTTATCTGGTCTGTTTGCAAGGAAAATGCTTTTAGTCTTCCTCCATTGAGAATGATATAGGCTATTGGACTTGAATATATACTCTTCACTATATAGAGGAAATTCCCTTCTATTTCAATTTTGTTGAGTGTCTTTATCAGGATTTAGATTTTGTCACATAGGTTTTCAGCGGCTATTGATGGGATCATATGGTTCTTGTTGTTTGCTTTGTTAATATGGTGAATTACGAACTACCAGAAGTCCAGGCTGGGTTTAGAAGGGGTTGTAGTACTAGAGATATTGAAGCTGATGTTAGATGGATCTTGGCTGAAAGCAGGGAATACCAGAGGAATGTCTATCCGTGTTTCATTGACTATGCAAAGGCATTTGACTGTGTAGATCATAACAAACTATGACTGACTCTGAGAAGAATGGGAATCCCAGAACACTTGATCGTTCTA
>NW_006399916.1:1485614-1494377 GCF_000299155.1 Elephantulus edwardii
GGAATCCCAAAATCTCTGTAGATGTTAATTGAAATGAAAAATAACCTAAATTTTAAAAAAATGAAGAAAGAAGCAAAATTAATGATGTAACTCAACACCTTCATCAAATAGAAAAAGAAAAACAATCTAACCCAACAGCTTCTAAAATAAAGGAAATTCTAATAACAAGAGCCAAAATCAAGGAACTAGAAAATAGAAAAACAATTGAAACCAATAAGACCAGGAGCTGATTTTTCAAAAGAGTCAATAAAACTGACAAACCATGGGCAAACATAACAAAAGAAAAAAGGTGAAAACACAGATAGCTCAATTAAGGAATGATAGAAGTGACATCACAACAGAACCAGAGGAAATTAAATCAATAATATCAGAATATTATGAAAAGCAATACTCTGATAAATTGAAAAACATACAGGAAATGGACAAATTCCTTGAAACTTATGCCCTATCTGGTTTGACATGGTCATATGTACTTGAAGAGACCCATCACAAAATAAGAAATTGAGCAGATCATTAATAAGAATACCCCACAAAAAAGATCCTGGACCAGATAGAGTGATGACTCAATTCTGCCAAATATTCAGAGAAGATTAATCATCAATCTTATTTAAGCTATTTAAAAAAAAATAGAAAAAAACGAAATGCTCCCAGAGATATTCTATGTAGCAAGCATAACCTAATACCAAAACCAGACAAAGATATTACCAAGAAAGAAAACTACAGAACAATATCTCACAAAATCCTTAGCAAAACACTAATCAATAGAATCCGAAAGCACACAAGAAGACAATTCATCAAGACAAAATGGAGTTAACAAGACATATGAGAGGATGGTTCAACATAAAAAAAATATCGATGTAATTCACCACATTAACAAAGCAAATAACAAGAACCCTATAATCTCAGAAATTGAAGCAGAAAAGGCATTTGACAAAATCCAACACCTGTTCCTGATTAAAATATAGAAGGGAATTTTCTCAATATAGTGAAAAGTTTATACACAAAAACAAGAGCCAATATAATTCTCAATGGAGGAAGACTAAAAGGATTTACTTGGAGAACAGGAACAAGACAAGGATCCCCACTATCACCACTTCTATTCGATACTATACTGGAAATATTTGCTAGGGTAATATGATGAGAGAAGGAAACAAAAGGTATCTTAATCAGAAAGAAGTGATTAAACTGTCTCTATATGCAGATGGCATGATAGTATATGTAGAAAACCCCAAAGCCTCAACAACAACAACAAATACTAGAGAAAGTAGACCAATTTAGTAGAATGATAGGATACAAGATCAATACCCAAAAATCAGTGTGATTCTTCTACAGTAGCAAAGAAAAGTCAGAGAAGGAAACCAAAAAAGCAATACAATTTACAATAGCCAAAACCAAATTCAGATACTTGAGAGTGAACATAATTAGAGACGCAAAAGACATGTACAAAGAAAGCTTCAGAATATTTATTTAAGACACAATGAAAGACATGAATAAATGGAAAAAAATGTGTCCTGTTCATGGATACAAAGACTAAATATTGTGAAAAATGATAATTATACCAAAAGCAATCTACATGTTCAACACAATCCCAGTACAGATTCCAAATTATTTTTTTAGGGAAATTGTCAAATTTATCTGGAGAGGAAAGAGACCCCAAATAAGCAAAGCACTTCTGAAACATATAAGTGGGAGGCATAACACTCCCTGGCCTCAAAACCTACTACACAGAAGTAGTAACCAAAAGGCATGGTACAATGACAGGCGCATAGAACAATGGAACAGAATTGAGAACCCAGAAACAGACCCAGCTATCTATATCATATGGGGAAATGACAACCTCTTCAACAAATGGTGTTGGCAAAACTGAACTGCAGAAAGCTAAAACAGGATCCACTTCTCACACCATACACAACAATCAACTAAAGGTGGATCAGAGACCTGGGAGTAAAGCCCAAAACAATAAAATTCATCAGAGACAAACAGATCAAGCTTAAAAGCCCTAGTCTATAGTATAAAGAGACTGCCAAATACAACAAGAAATGCACAATCTGAAGAGAGAGAAAAAATGGTGAATGAGACCTCCTAAATATTAAATCTCTGTGCTAATTAAAAACTTTTTCAAACAGGGTGAAAAGCAAACATTTGGCAATACCATCTCAGACAAAAGTCTCATAACAAAACTTTACAGAAACCTACAGGGCCTCCAGAAGAAAAAGACTGATAATCCAGTTACAAAATGGACAAGAGACATGGGAAGATTTTTTTCACAGAGGAGTACCTTCAGACGACTAGCAGACACATGAAGAAATGCTCCAAATCACTGGGAACAAGAGAGAAGCAAATCAAAAGGACAATGAAATACCATCTTACTCCAGTAGCAGTCATGAAGTTTAATAGGACAGCAAGTAATAAACATTGGAGAGGATATGGTGAGATAGGACCTCTTGTACACTGATGGTGGAATTCTAAAATAATGCAAGCACACTGGAAAACAGTTTAGTGTTTACTCAAAAAGCTGAACATAGGAATTCCGTGTAACCGAGCTATTCCACAGGTCAGAATATACACTGAGAAAAGGAAAACTGAAGCATGAACGGAGACTTGTACACCAATGTTCATAGCAGAGTTATTCACCATTGCAAGAACATGTAAACAGCCTAATTGTCCAACCAAAATTAAATGGATTGAAAAATTATGGTACATTCACACAATGGAATACTAAGCAGCACACAGGAAAAATGATTTTGTAAATTACTACCTAACTTGGGAGGAACTGAAGCACATTATGATAAGCAAACTAATTCAGTCCCATAAGGACAAAGACTGCATATATTTATGAGGATCCAACGGTGGTTGGAGGAAGTAGACAGGTGAGGGATTGTACAATTTAATGGGTAGAGGGAAGGGTGGGTAAAGGAAAGAAGAAAGAACTGGTGTGACAAACAATGTAGATGAACTTTATAAATAAACTGTTGTTGTTAAGTGTCTTTGAGTCATAGGTGACTCATAGTGACCCTATGAATGAAAGACCTGAACTCTTGTACAATTTTTCTCCTTTCTCCAGGTTCATAGGGTTTCAGGAGGCAAGCTATTTCAGAAGTGGATGCCACTCCTTCTTCCAAGCTTTTTTTTTTAATCGGGGAATTCCGCCAAATGATGTCCACAGTGGGTAAACATTATTGCATTGGACAAATCAGTGTCACAGTGTTCCACTTGACAGCAACCACAAGTTACCTCTGGTCGAAAAGTGGACAGACCGGGGCTATGCAACCTAGAAGAATGTTTGACCAAAAACAATAAAAAGCAGGTCTGAAGGCCATGGATAAATTCACCCACCTTTCTCTTGGTAGCATCATATTCTGTCCACTAGGCTTACTGATCTCTCTCGTTGTTGTTGTTGTTGTTATGTGTCGTCAAGTCTTAGGTGACTCATAGTGACCTCTATGAATGAAACACCTGAACACTTGATAACATTCCTCCTTTCTCCAGGTTCATAGGGTTTCTGGAGTCAAGCTATTTTGGAAGTGAATGCCACTCTTGCTTCCAAGCTTTTTTTAGTCGAGGAACTCCACCAAACACTGTCCACCTTCAGTAACCATTATTGATTTTGACACAACAGTGTCACAGTGTCCAGCTTACATCAACCACAAGATATATCTGTACAGCAAGTGAACTGACCAGGGCTATATACCTAATAAGACTTCTTGACTAAAAACAATTAAAAACAACCCGAGGGCCATGGATTACAGTCACCTAACTTTGGCTTGGTAGCATCACTTTCTGTACACTAGGTCTACTGATCTCTCTCTATGTTGCTGTTGTTGGTAAGTGCCATAAAGTCGTAGGAGACTCATAGCAACCCTATGATTGAAAGACCTGAACATTTGTATGACTTTTCTCCTTTCTCCAGGTTCATAGGTTTTTATAGAGGCAAGCACTTTTGGAAATGGATGCCACTCCTGATTCCAAGCTTGTTTTAATTACAGAGCTCCACCAAACACTGTTCACCATGGGTAATCATTATCACATTTGACACAATAATGTCACAGTGTTCAGCTTTACAGCAACCATGAATTACCTCTATACTGCAAGTAGACAGACCAAGGCTATATGGCCTAGAAGAATATTTGACAAAAACAATTAAAAACAGGCCTGAGGGACACAGATAAAATCACACACCTTTGGCTTGGTAGCATCACTTTCTGTCTACTAGGCCTACTGACCTCTCTTTATGTTGCTGTTGTTGTTCTTGTTGTTAAGTGCCCTACAGTCATAGACGACTAATAGGGACCCTATGAACAAAAGATCTAAACACTATTATAACTATTTTCCTTTCTCCAGGTTCATAGGGTTTCTGGAGTCAAGCTATTTTGGAAGTGGATGCCACTCCTGCTTCCAAGCTTGTTTTAATCGAGGATCTCCACCAAACACTGTTTACCAAGGGTAACAATTATTGCATTTGACACAACAGTGTCACAGTGTTCAGGTTCACAGCAACTATGAGTTACCTCTGTTCTGCAAGGGGATAGACCAAGGCTATGTGCCCTAGAAGAAAGTTTGATCAAAAGCAATTAAAACAAAGGGCTGTGGATTAAAGTTACCAAACTTTGGCTTGGTGACATCACTTCCTGTCTACTAGGCCAACTGATTTCTCTCTATGTTATTGTTGTTAAGTGCTATTGAGTAGTCAGCAACTCATAGAGACCTTACAAATGAAAGACTTGAACACTTGTATAAATTTCCTCCTTTCTCCAGGTTCATAGGGTTTCCAGATCAAGTTATTTCAGAAGTGGATGCCACTCCTGCTTCCCAGGATATTTTACTCAGGGAGTGCCACTAAAAACTGTGCATCATGGGTAAAAATTATTGCAAATGACACATCAGTGTCACAATGTTCAGCTTCACAGAAACCATGAGTAACCTGTGTTCGACAATTGGATAGACCTGGGCTATATCCTAGAATATTTGACCAAAAACAATTAAAAAAACGCAGCTGAGGGCTGCAGAAAAAGTCACCCACTTTTGGCTTGGTAGCATCAGTTTCTGTCTACTAGGCCGACTGGTTTTTCAATATTGTTGTTTTTGTTGTTGATATTGTTAAGTTCCGTGGAGTTGTAGCCGACTAATAGCAAACCTATGAACAAAAGAACTGAACACTATTATAACTTTCCTTCTTTCTCTTCCTGCTTCAAAGCTTGTTTTAGTCTGGGAGATCTACCAAACACTGTCCAGCATGGGTAACCATTACTGCATTTGACACATCAGTGTCACAGTGTCCAGCTTCATATCAACCACGAGTTACTTCTGTATGGCAAGTCAACAGGCCAGGGCTATATAACCTAGAAGAATGTTTCACCAAAAACAATTAGAAACAGGCCTGAGAGTGGTGGATTAAAGTCACCCACCTTTGGTTTGGTAGAATCACTTTCTGTCCACTAGGCCAAAAGATCTCTCTCTAAGCTGTTGTTGTTGTTAAGTGCTGTAGAGTCATAGGAGACTCATAGCAACACTATGAATGAAAGACATGAACACTTGTATAACTTCCTTCTTTCTTAGGGTTTCCGGAAACAAGCTATTTACAGAACTGGATGCCACTCCTGCTTCCAAGCTTGTTTTAATTGGGGAGCTCCACCAAACACTGTTCACCATGGGTAACCATTCTGGCATTTAACTCATCAGTGTCACAGTGTTCAGCTTCATAGCAACGACAAGTTACCTCTGTATGGCAAGTGGACAGACCAGGGCTATATGACCTAGAAGAAGGTTTGACCCAAAACAATTGAGGGGATACTGAGAAAAGAAAGATAAATAATGTATTCTGCATTGAAACAGATGAGGGAGAGAACAGTTTAAAAGGAATATAAGATGAGGTATTATTGTTATGACAGGAGTCCAGAATGAAGGCTGCACAGTGGAGTGGACTTAGAGAAAAGGATTGTATAACAATGAAATAATTTTTCTCTTACTTTAAAAAAAACCAAAACAACGAATTGAGGGGTAGGGGACAGGGAGAAAAGTGCAACAATGAATGAATGGAAATCCTAAGTCTCTGTAAACGTTCATTAAAATAAATTTTAAAAACCACAAAACCAAACAAAACAAAGAAACAAACAAGCAATAAAACAGGCATGAGGGGGTGGATTAAATTTACCCACCTTTGGTTTGTTAGAATAACTTTTTGTCCATTAGGCTATCTGATCTCTCTCTATGCTGTTGTTGTTAAGTGCTGTCCAGTTCTAGGTGACTAACTCATAGTGACCCTATGAACAAAATACCTGAATATTTTACTTTCCTCCTTTTTTTTTTATTGTTGGTCCTGACCCTGGTCAACTCTGTTATTTTTTCTTTAAATTATATTTTACTAGTTTTAATGAACATTTACAGAGATTTTGGATTTCCATTCATTCATTAGTGTGACTTTCCTCCTTTTACAGGTTGATTGGGTTTACTGAGGCAAGCCATTTTGGAAGTGGATGTCACTCCTCCTTCCAAGCTAGTTTTGATCAGGGAGCTTGGGTAACCATTACTGTATTTGCCACATCAGTGTCACAATGTTCAGCTTCACAGCGACCACAAGTTACCTCTGTACAGCAAGTGGACAGACCAGGGTTATACGACCTAGAAGAATGTTTGACCAAAAACAATTAAAAACTAGCTTGACGACTGCAGAGTAAAGTCACCCACCTTTCTTCTTAGTAGCATCACTTTCTTTCCACTAGGCCAACTGATATCTTGCTAGGCTGTTGTTGCTGTTGTTGTTGTTAAGTGCCATTGAGTCCTGATGACTCAGTGACCCTATAAATGAAAGACCTGAGCACTGGTATAAACTTCCTCTTTTCTCCAGGTTCATAGAGTTTCCGGAAGCAAGCTATTTCGGATGTGGATGCCACTCCTGCTTCCAAGCTTGTTTTAATTTGGAAGCTCCACAAAACACTGTCCACCATAGGTAACCATTATCAAATTTGACACATCAGTGTCACAATGTTCAGCTTCACAGCAACCATGAGTTACCTCTTTTTGGCAAATGAACAGATCATGGTTATAAGACCTAGAAGAATGTTTCACCCAAAACAATTGAGGAGAGACTCTGAAAGAGGGGATAAATAATATATACTGCATTGAAACAGAGGGAAAGAATAATTTAAAAGGGAAATATGATTAGGTGTTATCGTCATGGCAGGACCCCAGAATGAAGGCTGAAGAGTGGAGTGGACTTAGGGGGTTGGACTGCATAACAACGAAAGAATTTTTCTTTTACTTTTCAAAGACAAGAGAGAATTGGGGGAAGGGGTGAGCAGGGAGAAAAGTGCAACAATGAATTAATGGAAATCCTAAGTCTCTGTAAACTTTCATTAAAATTAATAAAAAAATATTAAAAACCCAAAACCAAAACAGGCCTGGGGGCTACGGATTAAATTCACCCACCTTTGGCTTGGTAGAATCACTTTTGTCCACTAGGCCAACTGATCTCTCTCTATGCTGTTGTTGTTAAGTGCCCTCGAGTCATAGGCGACTCACAGTGACTCTATCAACAAAAGACCTGAACACTTTTATAAATTTCCTCCTTTCTCCAGGTTCATAGGGTTTCTGTAGGCAAGCTATTTCTAAGGTGGATGTCACTCTTGCTTCTAAACTTGTTTTAATCGGGGAGCTCCACCAAACACTGTCCACCATAGGTAACCATTATCGAAGTTGACACATCAGTGCCACAGTGTTCAGCTTCACAGCAACCACGGGTTACCTCTGTATGGCAAGTGGACAGACCAAGGCTGTATGACCTAGGAGAATGTTTGACCAAAACCAATGACAAACATCTCTGAGGGACGTGGATTAGAGTCACCCCCTTTGGTTTGGTAGCATCACTTTCTGTCCACTAGGCCAAATGATCTGTCTATGCTGCAGCTGTTGTTATTTTTAAGTGCCATGGAGTCATAGGCAACTCGTAGCAACCCTATGAATGAAAAACCTGAATGCTTGTGTAAAGTTCCTTCTTTCTCCAGATTTATAGGTTTTCTGGAGGCAAGCTATTTCAGAAGTTGATGCCAGTTTTGTTTCCAAGCTGCTTTTAATCGGGGAGCTGCACCAAACACTGTCCGCTATGGGTGACAATTATTGCACTTGACACATCAGTGTCACAGTGTTCAGCATCACAGAAATCATGACTTACCTCTGTACAGAAAGTATATAGAACAGGGATTTATGACCTAGAATAATGATTGACCCAAAGCAATTAAAACGGGCCTGAGTGTGACGGATTTAAGTCACCCACCTTTGGCTTGGTAGCATGACTTTCTGTCCCCTAGGTCAACGGATCTCTCTCTCTATGCTGTTGTTGTTGTTGATGATGTTGTTGTTAAGTGCCGTTGAGTCATAGGCCACTCACAATGACCTGAAATGAATGAAATAAAATGAATGACAGACCTGAACACTTGTATAACCATGATCACATTTGACACATCAGTGTCACAGAAACCACATGGTATCTCTGTACTGCAAGTGGACAGACCAGAGCTATATGACCTAGAGTAATATTTGACCGAAAATAATTAAAAATAGGCCTAAGGGCTGTAGATTAAAGTCACCCACCTTAGACATGGTAGTATCACTTTCTGTCTACTATGCCAACTGATCTCTCTCTATGCTGTTGTTGGTTTTGTTGTTAAGTGCAGTCGAGTCTTGGCGACTCATAGTGACTCTATGAACAAAAGACCTGAACACTTGTATAACTTTCAGCCTTTCTCCAGGTTTATAGGGTTTCTGGAG
>NW_006399916.1:1494477-1497055 GCF_000299155.1 Elephantulus edwardii
AAAAGAAAAATTCTTTCATTGTTATACACTCCCTCCCCCAAGTACACTCCACTATGCAATTATATACATTGTATTTCATGCAATCAGTTACTCTCCATCAATGGTATTGTCACCCCATCTTTTCAATCCCCACTGAATCTTTCCTACCCGTGCATCTCAATCTGCTTACTAATATCTGCTGGTCTAGCAGTTTGGTTTTTTTAACTTTTTTAAATTTTTATTTTATTATTTTTATGTGTACCATCAAATCAGATCTGACTGGTACAAGAGGAGATTGCCCCCTCCTTCTCCAGCAGAGCATCTGGTGGATTTGAACCGTGTAACTCTGGGATTGCAGTTGGTCTAGCAGTTTTTCTGCCCTTCCCTTTCTTCTTCTTAATGTTTGCTTTTTTCCTTTCTCTTTTTTCATTAAAATTTTAATGAAAGTTTATAGAGAACTTGGATTTCCTTTAATTCACTATTGTACATTTTTCTCCCTGCCCCACCCCAGTTCACTTTTCTCTTTGGGAAAAAAAAAACACAACAAAACACACCTTTCACTGTTTTACAATTACCCCCTCCTCCATCCATTTATTATTCTGCACTTATTATTCTGGACATTGTCATGCAAATAATACCCAATTATATATTCCTTTTAAGCAGTTCTTTCCCTCATCTGTTTCAATGCAGTGTACATTATTTATGCTCTCTTTTCTTAGTTTCCCCCAACCACAATGTCACACTTGTTTTATAACAGTGGCAATATGCAGTATTTTGTGACTGAGATATTTCTTTTAGCATAATGTCCTCCAGGGTCACCCATCTTGTATATTTCATGAGTTCCTTTTTTCAGTGCTGCATGATATAATTTTGTGAGTATACCACAGCTTCTCCATCCATTCATTTTTTGACGGGCACTTACATGGGGAAATGACAGCCTTTTTACCAAAAGTGTTGGCAAAATTGGAAACTATCTGCAGAAAACTCAAGCAAGACCCACACCTCACACCATACACAAAAACCTACTCAAAGTGGATTGAGGAACTAGAACTAAAACCAAGTTCTATAAACGTCATAAGAGAAAAGCTTGGAAGAACTCTAGAAGCACTAATTCACAACATGAACAGTCTTCCAAGCATCCTGGAAAACCTGCAACTAGGAGAGGATAAAAGAGATGAATGGGGCCTTCTAAGAATCAAATCTCTATGCACATCCAAAACCTTCTCCAACATGGTAAAAAGGGAAGCCACAGACTGGGAAAATATATTTGATAATAACATGTCTGATAAGGAATTTATATCTGGAATTTAAGGAATACTCAAGCACCACAAGATAAAGGTAAACAACCCAGTAGCAAAATGGGCCCTGCATATGAACAGACATTTTACCAAAGAAGACATTGAGATTGCAAACAAACACATGAAGAAATGTTCAAAATTCACACAATGGAATACTATGCAGCATGCAGGAGCAATAACTTCCTAAATTATTACCTAACTTGGGATGGACTGGAAAGCATTATGCTGAGTGAACTATCTCAGTCCCACAAGGATAACTATTGTATAAAACCATTATTATAGAATGAGTATAAGGACCCTGGAGGGGTGGGTGCAGCTGGAAACAAAGGGATGTGGATTGGCAGGGAGAAGGGGTGATTAATCATTGGGTTGTACAATTTGATGGGTTGGGGGGTGAGGGAAATTGAAAGAATTTGTTCAAATTTTATTCAAATTTTGTAAATAAACTAGTAGAAAAAGAAACAAACAAACAAACATCCCTCAGGGGAGCTCTGGTGGCCTAGTGGCAAGGAGCTGCAACTACAATCCCAGAGGCACATGGTTCGAATCCACCAGATGCTCTGCTGGGGAAGGAGGGAAAATCTCCTCCTGTACCAGTCAGATCTGATTTGACAGTACACTCACGCAAAAAATAATTAAAACATTAAAAAAAATCCTCCCTCTAGGAGAGATGCAAATTAAAACAACTATTAGATATCATCTCACCACAGTAAGAATAGCAAAATCCAACAGAGCAGCAAACAACAAACTGGAACCCTTATTCACTGTTGGTGGGAGTATAAAATATTGCAACCACACAGGAAGTCAGTGTGGCGCTTTCTCAATAAATTGGCAGTGTAAATAGCACTTGACCCAGCAATTCACTACTGGGAATATACCTTAAAGAAACCAGAACTACCACCCAAGCAGATACATGCACACCCATGTTTATTACTGCATTTTTCACTATAGCAAAGAGATGGAAATAACCCAAGTGCCCATCAACAGATGAATGGATAGAGAAGCTGTGGTATATTAATGCTTGCTTTTTAAAGTTTGAGTTATTGCCATTTTCAAAATAATTTACATATTGTTGTTGTCGTTGTGTGCTGTCAAGTAAACTATGACTCATAGTGACCCTGAAAACAATAGCTTTGAACCCTGCTCTATATGAGCCAATCTCACTGTCTCGGACTCTTTGCTGTGGTCACAGTGTCAATCCATCTTCCCTAGGGTGTTCCTCTCCTGCTTTATCACTCAACCTTTCTAAGTGTGATGTCCATTTAATAGAACATGGAAACAACCCAAGTGTCCAACCATAA
>NW_006399916.1:1499562-1504283 GCF_000299155.1 Elephantulus edwardii
TTTCTCCAGGTTTATAGGGTTTCTGGAGTCAAGCTATTTTGGAAGTGGAAGTCACCCCTACTTCCAAGCTTGTTTTAATAGGGGAGCTCCACCCAAAACTGTCCACCATGGGTAACCATTATCACATTTGACACATCAGTGTCACAGTGTTCAACTTCACAGCAACCACAAGTTACCTCTGTACAGCAAGTGGGTTGACAAGGGCTATACAACCTAGAAGAATGCTTGAGCAAAAATGATTGAAAACAGGCCTCAGGTCCAAGGATTAATGTCACCCTCCTTTAGCTTGGTAGCATCACTTTCTGTCCACTAACTCTACTGATATTTCTCTATGTTGTTGTTATTGTTTGTTTTAAGTATCATCGAGGTATAGGAGACCCATAGAGACCCTATGATCAAAAGACCTGAACACTTGTATAACTTTCCTCCTTTATTCAGGTTCATAGGATTTCTATTACATTTGTGGAAAGAATCGCTGGAGAATCTCAGTATCATCTGTGAAAACTAGGCCAGGGGCCAGGTGCTGATTGTGGAACAGAACACTAACTAATCTTATGCAAGTTAAATTTGAAGCTGAGGAAAATGAAATAAACTCCACAGAACCAAATTTTGACCTTGAGTCTATCCCACTTGAATTTAAAAAACATCTCAAGAACAGGTTTGAGGTTTTGGACATTAATGAGTGAAGACTCAATGAGCTGTGGAGGATATCAAGAATATCATCCATGAAAAATGCAAAAGGTCATTACAAAGACAGAGGAGGAAGAAAAGACCAAGATGGATGTCAGGAGAAACTCTGAATATTGTACTGGAGAGCCGAGAAGCTAAATCAAAGGGAAGAAATCAAGATATTAAGGAGTTGACCAGAAGAATCCAAAGGGCAGAGTGGAATGACAAAGAAAAGCATTACAAAGAAATGTGCAAGGAGCTGGAGTCTGAAAATCAAAAGGCCCAAACTCGCTCAGCATTTCTTAAGCTAAAGGAACTGATGAACAAATTCAAACCATTAGTTCAAATACTTAAGGATGCTTTGGGAAGAATACGTAATGATCAAGAAAGCATTAAAAGAAGATGGGAAGAGAAGATAAAGTCATTGTACCAATGGAATTGGCAGACACAGAAGAATTTCATGAAACAACATATGAGCAAGAGCCTGTGGTGGTGAAGGAAGAAGTTCAAGCTGCTCTTAGAGAATTGGCAAAATACAGGCCCCAGATATTGATGGCATGCTGATTGACATATTTCAAAACCAGAAGCTGCCCTGGATGTGCTCACCAAGTTGTGCCAAGAAATATGGAGGACAACCACCTTGCCAACTGACTAAAAGAGATATATATTTGTTACCAGTCCAAAGAAGGATGATCCAACAGAGTGTGGAAATTATCAAACAGAATCACTGATATCACATGCAAGAAGATTCTGCTGAATATTATTTAAAAAAACCAAAAAACAAAAACAACTACTGGAAGAGCACATCAACAGAAAACTGCTTGAAGTTCAGGCTGGGTTTAGAAGAGGACATGGTACTAGGGATATAATAGCTAATGGCAGGTGGGTCTTGGCTGAAAGCAGAGAATACCAGAGGAATGTCTATCTGTGTTTCATTCACTATGCAAAGGTATTCGACTGTGGAGATCACAATAAACTGTGGCAGACTCTGAGAAGAATGGGAATCCCAGAACACTTGATTGTGCAAAACCTATTCTTGGACCAGAAGGCAGTCATCAGAATATAGCAAGGAAATACTGCATGGTTTAAAATTGGGAAGAGTGTGTGCCAAGAATGTGTCCTATCTCCATATCTTTTTAATCTATGTGTGGAACAGATTATCTCGGAGTCTGGGCTCTATAAGCAGAAATGTAACATCAGAATTGGAGGTAGACTCATCTGTGTTATGCAGACGACACAACTTTGCTGGCTGAAACTGAGGATGACCTGAAGCACTTGCTTCAGAAGGTCAAGGACTGCACCTTCAATATATATTGAAGCTCAACATCAAGAAAACAAAGATTTTCACCACTGGGCCAATTGGCAGCACCATGATAGATGGTGAAGGGATTAAGATTCCAACAGTTTCAGTTTGCTTGGCTTTATAATCAACACTCTTGGTCCAGCAGCCAGAAAATCAGAAGACAAATTGCATTGGGAAAGTCTGCTGTCAGAGACCTCTCCCGAGTTCTGAAAGTACTGATGTCTATCTGAAGACTAAGGTATGCCTGATACAGGCAATGATTTTTTTCAATTACTTGTTAAGCATCAGAAAACTGGACAATGACTAGGAATGATAGAAAGAGAATTGATGCCTTTGAGCTGTGGTCCTGGAGGAGTATTGAATATACCAGGGACTGCTAGGAGAACCAACAGGTTCATCCTA
Organism: Elephantulus edwardii; assembly: GCF_000299155.1. Lineage (NCBI taxonomy): Eukaryota > Metazoa > Chordata > Mammalia > Macroscelidea > Macroscelididae > Elephantulus > Elephantulus edwardii. The sequence continues at coordinate 1,501,937 of NW_006399916.1, forward strand.
GAGATGGTTAAACCAGGCTGCTCCTTGGAGGCAAGGATTCTAAAGCTTTGTCTGGCATAATTTGGACATGTTTCAAGGTGGGATCAGTCCTTGGAGAGGTATGTCATGCTTGGGAGGGAGGAGGGGAAGATCCTCAATAAGGTGGGTTAATTCAATGACTGGAAATAGGTGTGTCTGAGACAGAAGGTTAACACGGGAACGAGCAGGGTTTAGGGCTGTTGTTCATAGGGTCACTATGAATCACAGATGACTCAATGGCACATAACAACAAAAACAACAACAGTAAACAGTTTGAAGAGAAAAAAATTTTTAAGTAGATGCTTCAACTAGTTTGCAGGCTTGAACCCAGGGTGTCAAGTTTTTAGAGCTATTCCACATAATTGAATAATCCTGAATTTATTGGCAGCACCATGATAGATGGAAAAGAGATTGAGATTGTTAACAGTTTCAGCTTACTTGGTTTTACATTATCTCTTACATACTGGAGTCCACTATTAGTACTTTAAAAATATGGGAAGAATGTATGACAATCAAATTAATTGTATCAGTTTCAAAGAATTTAAAACAGTTTAATTTGAATAGAACATAACAGTTGTCCAGCTCTGAAGCTCAGTGCAATCAGCAGAGAGAAAGAATGAGAAAGCCCATTTTCATCAGACTGGGATTCAAACTGGTTTTTAAAAAATTATTGGTTTTTTAATTAAGAACATAGGACCCCATGAATCAAATAGGTTTAGAAGAATCTGAGTACAATAAAAAATAGGATCCTAGTGCAACCGCTGATTGGCATGCATTTTGACAGGTGTTTGGGAGAAGAAGAAATTATCAGTCCTAATGGGTAACATAACAGCATCTATGTATATAGCAAGAATAACACAGTGACAAGGTAGAAAAATATCCTCAAAGAAATGATAAGTTTCAATGTGAAATCTATATTAGTGAGGATTTTCAGCTCTGATTTACCATATTAATAGAGCTCAATTCTGTTTGACATAGCCAAAATCCTTTGCATTTTGGAGCATGTACTTTGAAAGATCAGCTCAGTATTTGCCTTTTATTCTAAAATTTCTGTCATAAAGCATATGGAAAGCTTTAAGCCAGCCTTTGATTATGCTTTAATGGGCAATGTGTTTTGTGCCACTTTTCTTGCAAAGTCAGATCCCCCCCTTTCCACTTAACTGCAAAGTTATAGAATGTTAAATGACTATATTTTGCCAGTACACACTGTACTCTAGAAATAAAAGTGCTAACAGAGACGATATGTTATCAAGTCTCTAGCAGCTTTAAAAGCCTACAAAATATTGGCACAGTTAACATTCTGATTTATTTTAAAAGTAGCACAGATAAACTTTTCAAACTTAACAATAATTGGCAATTGGGAACAAGTAAGCTGTGGAATATGGATTTGTTTTTAGTTCAGTAAGATTCCAGTACAATGATCTGGTCAAATGAATCAGTAAAAATTAGCAACTAGAAAAGCAAGACATGCACTTTCTCTAATGTTTACTTCCTGCCCTAATTCTTCTGCACCAATCACTCCCAAAAAAACCTCACTAGCTAACTGCATATAAAGCGTAACATTCCAAAGTTTATATAGCATGTTCCAATCTTACTAAACTTGAAAGGTGGCATAGTATTTTACATGTTATACTATGAACCAGAAAGTCAGTGATTTGAATTTACCAGCTGGTCCATAAGAGAAACATGAGCACTTTTCTCCTTCAAATATTTACAACCTTGAAAACCTAATGGAGGGTCACCATGAGTCAGAAGTGATTTGATATCCATTTATTTGTGATTTTAACTGATGGAAACCTGTGGTATGAAAAATGGATCTGAAAGAAAATAGAAGTATAATACACAAAATGAGGTAAGGATGGTGAGGCTTTGTCTCATATACTTTGCATATGTGGTTAGGAAAAGTGCATTGTGTTTCAAAAGGTGGAGGGGTAAAAAAAAGAGAGGAAAACTCTCAACAAGATTAATTGACACAGTAACCATGTGCTCAATTACGACAGACAAAGTAAGAATAGCACAGGATAGAGCAAGGTTCAGATATGTTGTTCATAGGGCTGCTACAAGTCATACTGAACTCCACGGCACCTAACAACAAGACGACTATGCATAGCCCCTTACTTTAGCTTGATTTCCTGTAGGACATGTTGTGTGCTGTCAAGTTGGAACCGATACATAGCTAACCTTCCAGTGAATTTTCAGAGAATGAAGGACTATGAGGAAGTTAACTTTTAACCCTTCTCAGGAAGAAGCCATAAAACCTCACAGGACTTTTGCCCTCTTTTAGAAAAACAAGGCCATAAAACTCAGGAAGAAGCCATAAAACCTCACA
>NW_006399916.1:1504383-1510058 GCF_000299155.1 Elephantulus edwardii
GGAGGGACAGCGCAGGATAGGAAGGCCCTCTATGAGGTGGATTGATTCAGTGATTGGGATAATTGCGATGGGAGTGTCGGAGACAGTGCAATTGGCATAGGACAGAGTGGAGTTTAGGGCTGTTGTACATAGGGTCGCTCTGAGTCGCAGGCGACTTGATGGCACATAACAACAACAACAACAACACGCTGATAGTTTTTCTCATGTTGAACCATCCTTGCATACCTGTTATAAATCTCATTTGGTGATGATGAATTATTTTTTTTAAATACTTTTGGATCCTATTGACTAGGATTTTGTTAAGGATTTGTGCATCTATAGTCTGTAGCTTTCATTCTCAGTAATATCTCTGCTTGCTTTTGGCATTACAATTATGTTTGCTTTATAGAATGACTCTGGAAGTGTTCAATCTTTTTCTGCTGGTTTTGTTTTTTTTTTAATAATTTAAGTAGAATTTGTGATAGATCTTCTCTGGATGTTTGGTAGAATTCAGCTGTGAAGCCAAGTGGTTCAGGACTTTTCTTATGGGGAAGTCTTTTTATGACCTGTTCAATTTCTTCTTTTGTAATGGATATGTTCAAGTGTTCTATATCTGTCCTTATCAATCTAGGGAGGGCATGGGTTTCAAGGAATTTTTCCACTTCCTTTAGGTTTTCAAATTTATCAGAGCATAGCTTTTCACAGTATTCTAATGTTATCTATTTAATATCGTTAATTGTGTTGTGAAGTCACCTCTGTCATTTCTTAATTAAGTCATCTGTGTCTTCTCCCCCACCCTCCCCCCCCACTTTGTTCAGTTTGCCAGTGATTTGTCAATTTTATTGACTCTTCTGAAAAACAAGCTCCTGGCATTGTTGATGGTTTTATGATTTTTCTGTTTTCTATTTCATTAATTTCAGCTCTTGTCCTTAAAAATTATTTTCTTCTAGTGGCTATAGGATTATATTATTGCTCTTTTTCTACTTGATAATGGTATTGAGTTGTTTGTTGTTGTTATGTGCTGTCGAGTCATTTGCGACTCATGGTATTGAGTTAGATAAAAAAAATTAATATATGCACAATGCTTGAAGAAGTGCATACTGGAACTCTAGCACATCTTTCCTTGTCAGGTTCAGAAAAGAGCCACCAAAAAGTATAGGTGTTCCACACAATGAGCCACAATATATCTTCCCTACAAAACAAAAGCAAAATAAAATGTTATTCTTCTCTAAATTGTTTTAGTTCCAGATTTGTAAAACTGTAACAATAATTTCTCAGACATCTTCTCCCTCCTTCTACTTTCTCCTATGGGCTTCAAAGAATTTCATCAGCTTAGGTTTTATCATTCCTGAGGTCCAGAGCTATATATCTTTCCTGACTTCTACTTGAGAAATTAGGTGACTTAGTGCTAGAAGGACCAGAAGCATTTGCTGCAGAAGATCAAGGATTCAGTTTTCAATATGAATTTAAGCTCAGCGTCAAGAAGACAAAGATTCTCACCACTGAGATAACTGACATCACCACAATAGATCATGAAGAATTTGAGGTTGCTAACAATTTCAATTTACTCCTCTTCACAATTAACATCGTTTGTATCAGCAGTTAGGAAATTAAAAGATTAATTGCATTGGGAAAGTGTGCTATCAGGGACCCCTCCAAAGTGCTAAAGAGCAATGATATCAGTCTAAAGACTAAGGTGTACTTGTTCCAGACCATGGTCTTCAAAATTACTGACTATATATCAGAGAGCTAGAAAATAAATAAGGATAATAGAAGAAGAATTAATGTCTTTGAGTTGTGGTGCTGGAGAAGAATAATGAACATACAATGCACTGCCAAGAGAACAAACAGGTCTGTCTTGAAGAGGCTGAAACCAAGTTTCTCCTTGCAAGCAAGAATTTTGAAGCTCTGGCTCACATACATAGGGCAGGTGGCCAGAAGGGACCATTTTTTGGAAAAGGACATAATACTTGGAAGGGTGGAGGAACAGTTCAGGAAAGGAAGACCATGAATGCAATAGATTGACACAGCAGCTAGAGTAATGGAAGTAGATGTGTCAGAGTCAGTGAAACTGGCTAAGTGTCACAGGTATCATGTATAGGGTCTCTATGAGTCACAGGCGACTCCATGACACATAACAACAACAATACCAATAATAGTGCCAAGGAGGGAGCTCTAGTGACTTAGTGGTAAAGAACTGTGCTGCTAACACAAAGGTATGTGTTTGAAATCCACTAGCTATACTGCCAGAAAAATGGACAGTCTCCTTCTGCCTCTGAAAACCACAGGAAGGCCAGCAATGGGTCACTTATGACCTGCAGGTACACAACAATAACAAGTGCCAAGGAGTTGCACTGCTAATCCGAAGGTGGGCAGTTCCAATCCACTAGCTTCTCTATGGGAGAAAGATGGGCAATTTCCTCTCTGTGACTTATCTCTTTTGACAACTCACTAGTGGCTCAGCTATGAGTTATTTCCAACTGACATGGACATAACAACAACAGGGGACAATGAGTTTATGAGGGGGAAATAACTCAAAAACAGAAGGTGAGAATGGTTTCACAACTCAAAGAATATAATCAGTGTTAATTTTAAGTGCAAAAATGGATGAAATTGATGTTGAATACCCTGTTATATTTTCAACAACGGAAAAATACTTTAAAAAAGAAATAAGCAATTCTCATCTATTCCCAAGAAAGATGACCTAATAGAACGTGAAAATTATCAAACAATATCATTAATATCACATGTAAGCAAAATACTGCCAAGGATCATTAAAAAAATGGCTACAACAGTAAACAGAGAACTGCCAGAAGTTCAAGCTTGTTATAAAGAGGCTGATACCAGGAATATCATTGCTGATGTCAAATAGATCCTGACTGAAAGCAAAGTATACCTGAAGAATGTCCACTTGTGCATTATTGATTATGTAAAGTCATTTGACTGTGTGGATCATAACAAGTTAAGTCTAACATTGAAAAGAATGGAAATTCCAGAACACTTAAATTATACTAGTGCAAAACCTATACCTACACCAAGAGGCTGTTGGGCAAACAGAATATGGGAACTTGGCATGGTTTAGTATTAGGAAAGTTCTATGTCAACATTGTATACTTTCTCTATATCTATTTAATCAGTATGTTCAGATTATTTGAGAAGTTAGACTCTATGGAGACAAATGTGGCATTAGAATTGAAGAGAGACTCATCAATAAACTCTGTTATTCACAACCTTGCTTGTTGAAAAGTGAGGAAGACTTGAATTACTTGGCTGCTGAAGATCAAATCCTTCAGTAAGAATTGCATCTTAATAATAAGAAAACAAAAATCTTAGCCACTAGCCCTATAGGCAACATGATAGATGGAGGAAAGGGTGAAATTGTGATGACTTCATTTTACTGGGATAATCGGGATGGGTGTGTCAGAGGCAATGCGATTGGCACAGGATAGAGCAGGGTTTAGGGCTGTTGCTATGAGTCGCAAACAACTTGACGGCACATAACAGCAACAACAAGAACAATCATTATATTTGGTGCTAGTAGTCAGGATATCAGGAGATGTACTGCACTGGGCAAGTCTGTAGTCAGAGACCTCTTCAAATTATTGAAGAGCAATGATATCATCTTGAGGATTAAGGTGTTCCTGATTATAGTCTTTTCAGTAATTTATTATGTATCTGAAAGCTGGACAATGACTAAAGATTACAGAAGAAGAATTGATGCCTTTTAATTGTGGTGTTGGAGAAGAGTGCTGAATATCCTATGGACTGCCAAAAGAACAGATATGTCTTGGAGAAGGTGTAGCCAGATGCTCCTTGGAGGCAAGGATTGTAAAGCTTCTTTTCACATACTTTGGGCATGTTACTAGGCGAGATCTTCTTTTCACATACTTTGGGCATGTTACTAGGAAAGATTGTTTCTTAAACAGGAACATCATACTTAGGAAGGTAGAGGGACTGCAAAGGAGAGAAAGGTCATCAACTAGGAAGATTGACACGATGGGCTTGAGACTGTTGGAGATTGTGAGGGTGGCACAGGATAGGACAGTGTTCGGATCTGTCATTCATAGGGTTGCTATGAATCATACTCAACAGCTCCTAAGTACAACAACAACATTCCTATCAGGTAATGTGTAATTATATTCTCAGGGAGGGGTTTTTGAAGCTGCTTTAAATTATAATAAGACATATTCATATGGGGGGAAATGAGTTATGGGGTGACTTCTTATTTTCTTTTTTTAAATTTTTTTTACTTCTTATTTTCTAAGAGTAATCCTTTATAATACTAAATAATAACTGTTTCAAATATATAGCTAGCAATACCATGGCTATCTTGGTGCTAAATTGACTTTCTGCCACCCACATATTCTCTTAATCATTAGCACTTGACAGTGTCTGTGTTTAAATCAATTTACCCAGAGAAACAATCAAACTTTCTTCTCTTTATGTCCATAGAATTAATGCTAGAAGTTCAGCTAACCATAGAGCAAACAGATAATTTAATGTTTGTTTTCACAATAGGAAAGACTTTTTGGTTTTGTGTTGTATTTGGTTTTTCGTATTTTGTCTTGTGGTAGTTTTGTTGTTTTTTTGTTTGGTTTTTTCTTTTTTTCTTGAATCTAATATAAATACGTTGCTCTCCTTGACCAGTATTTCAGTGGCAGCTTTGTAGCACAGAAATGTTCTTCACTTACCAGTTTTGTGTGAGGCATCTTTGGTTCTTTTCTGTCATTGAGGAAGCACCTCATGCAGGCTGAACGGAGTAAAGCAGAACCAATTCCAGTGGAATTTATTTCTATTGTACCATTTACAATAGTTCTCAATTATCTCTTTCCCTCCTGGTGCTTTCCCCATAGGATTTGGTGGAATAAAATATAGGCAATATATGCAAGTACGGAAATGCTGGCAAGTGTTTATTTTGCATGGAATAATTTTTGTAGTAATACACATTGAGAAATGCTGTTACTAAAGACATCTGTGCAAACTATGTATCTATTAACTTCACTTCTGGAGAAATATCCATATTTCTTGATCTAACAGGAAGATTATTTTTCTTTATTTTTAGCATGCTATTTGTGATGGAATTATGGACAATTTCTTTGACAAAACAGAAAATATAATCCTCTCACATAATGCATTTGCGTTAGTGTCAGTTTATTTTCATACATTTTTTTAAATTTTTCACACATTATTAAAGCTAACTCTAATGTAGATGTTATTTAAAAAAGTAGACTGATATAAGAACTCTCATAAAAACTATTTTAAAAAGATGTTCAGAAGTATGAAATTACTTAAGTAGGTTTATCATGAAACCTTTATTAAAATTTTTTAGTACATAAAGAATGAAGTATAATTCACATATATTTTATCATTATTTTCTGAGTAGTGCAAAAGTTTAACAAGTTCTGCTTTTCACTGAAAGGTTGAAGGTTCAAATTCGCCCAGAATCATCCTAAGGAAAAGGACCTAGGAATCTATTTCTGATAAAGTATTCATTTAAAGCTTTGTAGAGGACTTTGTAGTCTGATACACACAGGATTGTACAGAGTCAAAATAGGATTGATAGCAATATTTTTTTAAAATATAATACAGCATTGAAGTCTATGGGGGAGAGAGTAGTCTAAAAGTATTATATTTTAGGGCATTATTTTTATCGTAGGAGTATGCAATGAGGGTTGCAGAGTGGATTATATTTGGGG
>NW_006399916.1:1510244-1512013 GCF_000299155.1 Elephantulus edwardii
GATTAAATACATCATAATTTTTAAGAAATTATCAATGCTATTCTAGCCCTAGCTATTTCAAAGTGCATTATCCAAACTCCAACTTTCCTGGAACTGAATTTGGTTTGAAATGACATTAATTTTTCTAACAACATGATCACATATAGACCATATAATGCCAATGTATGTTTTTTATGTGCAGAAATAATGTTAAATAAAAGATAGAGACTTGATTTGTGGCCTGTTGAGAGGAGGGAAACTTCTTTCAATAAGACTTGAAAGAAAACTAGATTAAGAATTAGATTTAGTCACCAATACAGAAAAAAAAAAAAGAAGAGAAATTGCTTTTCATCATTCCCCACTGTCCTCTGAACTGCGTATGGAAAATAAGAATTCACCTCTTGTGTCTTGAAAAGACCTTTGGCTTTTCGTGCGCTCAAAATTGGTAGATTTTATTTTGGGAAGCTCTGGTTTAGCATTTGAGAATATTTCACTATATACTCTGAACTTTTCATTATTTTGACTCAGACATTTCATTACCATAAGAATTGCCTCATGTTCTTTGAACTTTTTATTCAATTCTATACTTTATTCCATTTTGTTTACTAAGCAATGTATTTGCTATCCTTTTTCTGCTATTTTCACTGTCTAGAATGGAAATCCCTTCAGTGTATGCACATTATTTTCTCCTATTTTCTTTCAAGATGACTTCATTGTGTTATTTCTCAGACTTTGACCATAGCCACATCAATGTAGATTTTTGGTTTTACACAAAACAATATAGGCATTTCTTCTCAGCCTTTTATTTTTATTTTTTCTGTCTTGGAACTGAATAGGACTAGGTCAACAGAGTCACTACATATAATAAATGTTGGAAATGGAGCTTGCACAAGTGGGATGGTATTTTGAGAAGGAACATTCTAATGTTGCAGTAAGAAGAAATCACTGAGAATGTTTTAATGAAGAAATGGAGCAGGTCTAGAAGCTAGGAGCAATGGTGTCAGTTTAGAGACTAAGGTGTGCCAAAATTAGATCATGGTCTTTCTAATCATCACTATGTATTTGACAACTGGACAGTGAATATGAATGACAGAGAAGAATTGATGTCTTTGAATTGTGATGTTGGATATCCCATTGCTTGGCTAAAGACCAGATATGTCTTGGAGAAGGTATAGCAGGAGTGCTTCTTTGAAGGCAGTGAAGCTCTTCTCACATAATTTGGGAATGTTGTTAGGAGGGCTTATCATTTGAAAAATATTATCATGCTTGGAGAGATGAGAGTCACTGAAAGAGAGGTAGACCTTTAACAAAATAGATTGACATAATGACAGCAGCAATGGGCTCAAACATAGCAAAGATGAGGCAATGGCACAGAATAGGCCAAAGTTAAAATATTTTGTTCAAAAAGTCTCTATGAGTCATATGTGACAACATCTAACACTAAAAAATGTCATAAAAGTAATCTCTGATGGACAGTGGATAAGAAATTATACAGCCAACCCAAAGGCAGGTGGTTCGAATCCACAGCTACTCTGAGGAAGAAATATGGGCAGTCTCTTCCCCTGTGATTTATATTTTATGAAAACTCATGCTAGTTATGAGTCAATTTTTATTTGATGGCACATACCAATGACATAAAACCAGGAGAGCTGAGATATTTCAGTGTTAAAAACACTGCCTTCTAAATTGGAAAACTATCTGCAGAAGAATGAAACAAGATCCCCACCTCACTCCATATACAAAAACCAACTCAAGGTGGATCATGGACCTAGGACTAAAACCAAGGACTG
>NW_006399916.1:1513288-1526215 GCF_000299155.1 Elephantulus edwardii
AAAAAAAAACCACTGCCTTCTATCGTGGTTACAAAGATAGTGAAGCTTCATTTTTCATACTTTGGGCATGTAGCTAGCTAAGGTTATTCTTTAGAAAGGGACATCTTGCTTGGAAATATGGAGGGTAAGTTAAGGAAAACACACACGATGAGATAGATTGACTTCAGCAATGAGCTCTACTGTATAATGAGCTCTACTGTATCTAAGACAATGAGGACATCACAGGATAGGGCAGGTTTCAAGAAGGCTGTTCATAGGGTTGCTATGAGTTTAATTCATCTTGACAGCCCCTAACAATGGTAACAATGGTCCCCATCAAACCAGTTATCACCTAGCTCTCATTGGAGGTCTGTGTGTTGTGATTTTGACCAATCTGGAGCTTCTAAACTAAGATGGACTTAAAAAAAAAAAAGGCCTCATGATAAACTTCCAGCAATCTACCAGTAAATATCTATCTATCTATCTATCTATCTATCTATCTATCTATCTATCTATCATCTATCAATCTATCTAATCTAGCACAAAAAAATCTATTGGCTACTCATCATAGGAATGGTACAGGACCAAGCAATGTTCCGTTCACTTGTGCCTGGTGTTGCCATGGAGTCGTAATGAATTGAATGATCAGCTTGAGAAGAGCTAACAAATACAAATGAAACAGGAAGTCATGGAGAGATCAACAAAGCTACCTTGATGACTGGTATGACCAGGAATAAACACTTTCATGTCCAACTTCCAAATCTCTCCCCACTCTTCACATCAGTAACTTTTAAGATGAAACTACTCAGGAAAACAAATTCTGCTGATATCTTTTCTAACTTGGCAAGGAAATTTTGATGCTGACTTCACAGTGGGAAATCCAATCCAAACTTGTTAGACTCTTTCCTTTACAATCTATAGAGAAATGCTAGATAATGAGGGCTTGTTTAATCTATTCCATTTTATTCACACAAGAAAGAAGAATGAATATAGATTTATGGAATTTACATTCATTTTGTTTTTGAAAGGCTTTTTTCTTCTGATATTCCTACATACATTGTGAATTTTACTCCCTAATTATTTATTTATGTCTTTTTCCCCCCTCCATATATTTTCTGCCTGCTGAGTTTGGCATCTGTTGGATTCTCTAGGAAGAATGCTAATTCAGCTTTAGACTGTTCTTAAATGTAAGATGAATAATTTATATTAATGACATTCTAGGTCTAGGAAAATCTCAAGGTTCAACTACTTTCCATTTAATGAAATTCAAATATATAAGTCAGTTTTTTAGTCACAGTCTTAAATTCAAATGTGCTAGCTTCCATCATCTCAAAGAAAATTTTTTGCCTGATATATTTCTATCCCCGAAATCTCCATGGTCATATGATGCATAGCTACGCCCTTATTGACAAAATATTTAGAGGAAAACAGAATAAGCAACGTTGTGTTTACTAAGCCCGTAACTCACTGTTTGAATTGGGGAAGAACCTGCAAATAAGGTGCTCTTACCTTTTACACCATGCCTCACTCATCTTCAGACGAAAGCTGGAGATATTAGTGGATGAGGATAATGATCAATTATTCCATCGTGTATTAATAGTTTGTTACAATTGACAATATATTAGAAGAAATTATTAAAATTCTACAACAAATCACTTGTGACTCTTTCTTTTGTGTTTTGTTCACTATTTGCTGATGGTGTTGTGTGCTGTGAGTTGGAACGACTCATAGATGACTCTCCAGTAGGCTTTTAAAGGCAGGAAAGCTCACAAGAGAAGATTGTCCATCCTCTCATGGAGCAGCTGGCATATCCAAACTGCATTCCTTAGGGATTCTAGCACAGATTCTTATAACATCAGTTAAAAGTTAATGTTTTTTACATGATTTGTATCACAGAAAGAACATTTTTAGGGACAGAATTTGGTCAGATATCATTAAAATATCTAGTGATGTAAACTTTGGTTGTTCTAATTTATTTTTCATAAAAAGTAATTATGTAGCTTAAGATGGAAATAGGTAAAGATAAATTTGAAAGAAAATAGGAAACTTAAATTAATTTTTAACGCTCAAAAGGCAAGGGAGAAAAGTCGCAAGCACCAACATGTCTTCTTAAGAAATTCTGTATTAGTGAGTGTTTTGTTGTTTTCTTTTTCTTTTCTTTGTGCTGTTTCTTGAAGTCTACTTTCAAAAACTATATGGGGTGTTCTTTTGGCTATATTTGTATTAAGAATGTCTTTAAGGTACTACCACTGTTAGTTTATAGAAATATATATTCTTAATTTAAAATGAAAATAACAAATTGTGAAGTAAATAAATATTGCATTTTATGCTATAATAAATATTTCCAGCTCAGCTAAAATTTTTGGGGAAAATATACTCAATTATGAAGTATACACCTTCTCCACTCATAGAGTGTATATGAATTAGCATCTTTTAAGGAATTACAGATTCTTAATAGCTAAAGTGAAATTTCAGAATGAGTCACTTTACTATGATTATTAGCTGAGTTTGGACAAGACAAGGAAAGTTTTTTCTGAACATATCAGCATGTTGTTGTTGTTGTTGTTATGTGCCTTCGAGTCACTTGTGACTCATAGCAACCCTAAGTACAAGAACCCTAAACCCTGCTCTCTCTTGTGCTAGCCTCAGTGTCTCTCACACACCTACTCCCATTGAAATCATTGGATCGATCCATCTCATCAAGGGTTTTCCTCTCTTGTACTGTCCAACCAGACTCCCAAATATGAAGTCCCACTTCAAGTCCCCCTCCTTGCAACATGTCCAAAGGATGTCGGATGAAGCTTCAGAATCCTTGCCACCAAAGAGCAGCCCGGTTTCACCATCTCCAGGACAAACCTGTTTGTTCTCCTTTCAGTCCATGGTATAATCAATACTCTTCTACAGCACCACAGCTCAAAGGCATCAATTCTCTTTCTGTCATCCCTAGTTATTGTCCAGCTCTCTTATGCATATTACCCAATTGTGAAGGCTAAGGCTTCTTGAGGAAAGTCAGGTATGGAGCACTCCGGACAGTTGTGTCTTTCTTTTTGCCCCAAGTGGGTGTCAGCAGAGCAGACTTCCCAGATGAACTGGGGTTCTCTGGCCCAAAGTTTGCCAGCATTTGGGCATACTGAATGGTAAAATACTGAAGGATCCTGGGGTGTGCGGAACTCGGGCCTGTTTTTCATTGTTTTTGTTCAAACGTTCTTCTAGGTCATATAGCCCTGGTGTGTCCACTTGCCATACAGCAGTAACTTGTGGTTATTGTGAAGCTGAACACTGTGACATTGATGAGTCAAATGTGTTAATGGCTACCCATGTGTTCAGTGGAGCTCCCCAATTAAAGCAAGCTTAGAAGCAAGAGTGGCATCCACTTATGTAATAGTTTGCCTCTGAAAACCCTATGAACCTGGAGAAAGGATGAAGGTCACACAAGTGTTGAGGATTTTTGTTCACAGGGTCGCTATGAGTTGCCTACGACTTGACTGCACTTAAGAAAAACATGGCTTGGATCAGGTACACCTTAGTCTCCAGCCTGACATCGTTGCTCTTCAGTATTCTGGAGAGGTCCCTGACAGTTGACCTTCCCAATGCAATTCATGATTTCCTGGTTCCTGGCACCATGAGTATTGATTATGGAGCCAAACAAACTAATACTGTTAGCAATCTCAATCTCTTCACCATCCATTATGATTAGCTCAGTGGTGGGAATCTTTGTTTTCTTGATGTTGAGCTTCAATTCATAGTAAATGTTGCAGTTCTTGACCTTCTGCACAAAGCAATTCAGATCCTCCTCATTTTCAGCAAGCAATGTTGTATCATCAGCATAGTACAGTTTGTTGATGAATCTTCCTTCAGTCCTGATGCCACGCTTCTCCTCATACAGCCCAGCCTCCCAGACAATCTGTTCTGCCTACGGATTGAAAAGGTATGGTGACAGAATACATCCCTAGAGGACATCTTTCCCAATTTTGAAACATGCAGTGTCTCCTTGCCTTATTGTGATGATTGCCTTCTGGTTCAAGTATAGGTTTCACATAAGCACAAATGTTTTGGGATTCCCATTTTTCCCAGTCACCCACAGTTTGTTGTGATCCATGAAGTCAAAAGCTTTTGCATAGTCAATGAAATACAAATAGACATTCCTCTGATACTCTCGGCTTTCTGCCAAGATCCATCTAATATTACCTATAGTATCCCTAGTACCACAACCTCTTCTAACCCCGGTCTGCACATCTGACAGTTCTCTGTTGGTGTGTAGATCCAGTCATTTTTGGATAATTTTCAGCTGAATCTTGCTTCTATGTAATATTAATGATATTGTTTGATAATTTCCACACTCTTTCAGGTCAACTTTATTTGGAATAGGAATAGATACTGATGTCTTCCAGTTAGTTAGTTGGCTAGGTGGCTGTCCTCCAGATTTCCTACCACAACTTAGTGAGCACATCCAGGGCAGCATCTGTTTGTTGAAATATGTCAATTGTTATGCCATAAATTCCTAGAGCCTTGTTTTTTTGCCAATTCTTTGAGAGTAACTTGAACTTCTTCCTTCATCACCACAGGCTCTTGTTCAGATATTGTTACATGAAATTCTTCTGTCAGCGAGTTCGTTCTGGTAGAATAGGTCTGTATACTCATTCCATTTTCTTTTAATCAGCATGCACATAGTTAATTTCCACTTCTTGAAGATTAGCATATATGAAGTGCTGATTTTCCTTATCTTGGTTACTAATACAGATAGGGCAAACCTTGAGTCTTGGAAAGAAGCTATTTAGGCTTCTTAAGCAAATACAGACTTGGCTTAAGTGAATGTTATCCATATGCAAGAAATGTAAAAACATCTTCAGAATTACATTTTTTTTTGTTTTTTTTCAGAATTACATTTTTAAATGCATTCTGCCACATACAGATTCTTAAACCTCATTACTTGTAAAAACAAATGTCGGTATGCTAAGTAGTTAACATTTAACATTGTATAAATATATGTAATAAAACAATCTCCTTAAAGATAATCTTTTTTATTAAAGTTTTTTCACATCTTATGCTATTTTATCTTGAGACAAAAGCTTTATTAATTTTCAAATAAGCTATAAAAATTGAGTGTTATGTTTTAAGAGATTCTCTGAAACATTTTCAAACTGAATCTTCATAACAAGAACGGGGAAATGATGATGAGTCACAAAACTTTATTAAGGAATGTGTGGCCATTTTAAATCAGAGGCAATTGGTGTGAATAAATAGAGGAATCAGAAAGCAGAGTCTTAACTCCATTTATTGTTTTCTCTTTTTTATTTGAATGAATATTTGCAAACCATATTTGTTTTTTATCCAATCCCTTGTAGATTTATTTTTTATTGCATTGCTTACAATTGGAGCCTTAAGTTCATTTAAAAGTTTCCTTTCCTAACAGGAGCTCATCTGGCCTTGATGTTAACTTAATTTTATACCCTAAAGAAAACATTCCTTTGTCAGTTGCAAAATGTGATAGATTATGTTAATTGAAGGGTCTTGATGCACAGTGTTATGAATCTCCACAATGGGAACCAGAAACAAAATTGAGGAAGCAATATTGCTAATTGCTGTTGTTGCTGTTAAGTGTCATTGAGTTGACCACAATTTACAAAGATTTTATTAACAATAGATCTAGACTATGTCCTGTCCAGTGTGGTTCCTGACCTGTCACCGTCCTGAGACATTACTCTATAAAATGGTCTGGAACTTTAACCAGCCATATAGTCCCCCTTCTTTGTTTATCACCTATCCCTACAACATTCGTACTTCCAGATAGCATACCTTTCACTCTCTTCATTGTCTTTCAATAAAATATGGATTTTATAACCTTTCTTTCCTTCTCCAACCATACTATATTGTACCCTTCTTCGTTGGGTGGTAGAGACGGTCATCTTCATTCTTTAAAAAATGATTATTTCTTAATTCAGACTGTCTCTGTTCCTCAAAAAACTTATTTTGTTTTTATTTTAGTAAACTCCGTGATGTTCCTCTATAACATGAAATCAACTTATACAATATTCTTATTTTTCTGATGTGTTACAAAGGCATATATTAGGCTCACATAATTGATTAATGCTCATCTAACTTTTCTGCTATTGAAACCGATGTCATGAAAGTTTTGATACTTACTTTCTTTAAAAAATCTACTCCTTTAAAAATAAATAAATAAATAAATAAAACTAAAAGGGGGAAACATCTACTCTTACATATATTTCTCAGAACAATTTAAGGCGAATAAATATGTATTTTTAAAAAGTTTTATAGAAGTAGGGGAGCTCTGTCAGGTAACATCTATAATAATTTCTGTTACTAATGTGATATTTTCCAACTATTGATTCATATTTGTTTGCAACATAAGTGTTGTAATGACCAGAAATTCCACATGCATTCTAATTACATCTTTGACAAGTATCAGACTGCAGAGGCTGAAAAATTTCTTCATCATTGACATTAATATCTCATATGGAAATTTGAATAAAAGTCATATTAATTGCTCTTCTTTGTAGGACTATGGATATCTAATTATCATCTACAGTGTTTTATTTCAAGATAGATCTTTATATGTTCTTTTTTGAGAATGAATGTTGTGTGTGAGTGTGTGTGTGTGTGTGTGTGTGTGTGTGTGTGTGTGTGTACCATAGAATCAGATCTGACTGGTACAGGACGAGATTACCCCTCCTTCTACAGCAGAGCATCTGGTGGATTCGAACTGCGTGCCTCTTGGATTGCAATGCAGCTTCTTGCCACTAGGTCATCAGAGCTCCCTTGAATGTCTTCTTCTAAATTTGTCATTCTTGTTATAGTGGATTACAGAATTTCTGTTTTCAAAGTAAATTATAGGAGTTTATTTCAGTTGAGTAACGCCTCCGCTATCCATCTTCAAGAATTCCTTTTCCTTTTTTTACTACTTTCTTATTTTCCTTGATTAATGCTTTGTACATCCTACAGTTTTATTTTAGTGATGTTTACATATTTTTATTTTGAGTTGTTGTACTTCAGTAAATAGATGTCCTGAAAGCTTTATTCTATTTATATCAATTAAGTTGTTTCTACTTTAAGAAGTCAACTCTTTTCAACTGATATACTGTCTGCTTTCCAGTATGAAAAGTTGATCCTCCAGCACTATATCAGACACTGCATTATGTCAGCACTGCTCTATTGCTATCCATCAGAATGTCCCCGGTCATTCTTTCATCCATGAGTAGATCACTAAATTCTTCTCAGTTTGCCTTGGTCTTATGTGGATTTCATGTATTATTAGTTTGAAGGCATATTGCATCAACAATAGTGAAATAAAAAAGAGCACTAGTGTACTAATGATAAACAACTGTACTGCCAATTCAGAAGCACAGAGTCCAAATCCACCAGCTGTTCTGTGGGATAAAGAAGGACTATCTCCTCCTGTGCAACTTGCTACCTCTGAAAAACTACTGGAGAGTTTCTGACTGAACAGTACTAAATACTAATGACAACTACCCATTTTAATTAAGTGAGTTTTCACTTCACAGACAAAAATCGCACAGAATCTGTGAGAGCAGAAGTAATTAACTACAACATTCACAATATATTATACTTCAAAACTTGAAAAATTAAAATTTATTCCTATTGAGTCATAACCAACTTATAGCTGAACTTCCATTATAGGTCAAAGGCTGTAAATGCACACAGGAGATTGCTAATCTTTCTTCTGAAGAGGTGCTGATGGATTCACATTATTGGAGAGGTGCAGCCTCTGTCTTAGCAACACAGCTCTCTACTGAGTATGCTACTCTATGTATCAATCCATCTTGTTGAGCATGTCTACCCTTCCAAATATCATATACTTTCCAAGGAATAGCCTCTCCAGGCAATATGTCTGAATTATTAGAGGTGAAGCTTTACCATGCTGTCTCTAAGGAGCATTCCAGATGCACCTTTTCCAAGACATACCTATTCATTCTTGTGGCAATCCATGGTATATTCAATACTATTATCTAACAACACAACTCAAAGGCATCAATTTTCTTCTGTCATTCTTATTCATTACCAACTCTCAGAGACATATCAGGTAATGGAAAAAATAATGGCCCAAATCACATGCACCTTAGTCTTCAAACTGACATCATTACTTTTCAATATTTTTGAGAGATCCCTGACAGTATACTTACGAAAGCAATGCATCTTCTATCTGACTACTGGTATCAAAGATGTTGATTGTGGACACAAGTCAGACAAAATCATTGACAATTTCAGTCCTTTCTCCATCTATCATAGTGATAGACTCATTGACTCAGGTGTAAGAACTTTTGTTTTCTTGATACTGAGATGAAAACCATATTGAAGATTGTAGTCTTGATCTTCTGCAACAAGTGCTTCCAGTTCTCAGTTTCAGCAAGCAAGATTTTGTAAGCTGCATAATGCAGGTTGTTGATGAGTCTTCCTCTAATCTTGATTCCACATTCTTCTTTATGGAGTCTGACTTCACAAATTATTTGCTTATCACAAAGATAGAACAGGTGTGGAGAAAGAACAAATTAAAACTTTTCCCTATCCTCCAACCTCCTTTGGTCTCCACTATATTTGAGCCCTTTGTTACAGTCACTGTGTCAATCCCTTTTGTTAAAGGTCTTCATTTCTTTCCCTGACCCTCCACTTTTCTCAGCATAAATGTCTTTTGCTAAGAACTGGTCCATTTTGATTACATTCCCAAACGATTTGAGATGAAGATCCACCACCCTTGCCTCCAGGGAGCACCCTGGATGTATTTACTCTAAGATAAACTTATTATTTTGGTTGTTGTTCTTTTGGTGGTCCATAAATTATTTATCCCTGTTCTCCAACACCACAATTCAAACACATCAATTCTTATTTGTTGTTCCTCATTCATTTCTCAACTTTTGGATGTACACAAAACAATTAAAAATGTCATGGTTTGGATCAGATATACTTTTGAACTGATATACTTGCTCTTATCACTTTAAAGAGGTCCTTGGCTACAAGTTTCCAAGGAATGCTGGTCCTATAGATGATGAAACAACATATTTATTCAGAATGTCACAGAAAGACAACCTTCTTCTTTATCTGGCACCATTGACTGTATGAACAGAACAAATTGTTGCTAACTTTGAGAAACTGGGAATCCCAGAACACTTAATTATGGTTATGCTAAACCTATACTTGGACCAGGAAGCAGTAGTCTGAAAAGAGCAAGGAAACCCTGCATGGTTCACTATCAGGAAAAGTGTGCAACAGGGATGCATACTACCTCCATACCTTTTCAATATATATGCAAAACAGATAATTTGGGAGGCTAGACTTTATGAGAAGAAATGTGGCATCAGAATTGGAGGAAGACTCATCAACAACCTGCATTATGAGATGATACAACTTTGGTTGCTGAAACTGAGGAGAACATGAGGAGTTCGTTGCAGAAGGTCCATGACTGTAATCTTCAATATGGATTAAAGCTCAACATCAAGAAAACAAAGATTCTTACCACTGGGCCAATTGGCAGCTTCATGATAGACAGAGGGGATTGAGGTTATTAGTAAGTTTAGCTTGCTTACTTCCATGATCAGCACTCTTGGCACCAGCAGCCAGGAAATCAAAGATTAATTGAGTTGGGAAATTTGGCTGTGAGGGATCTCTCTAGAGTACTGAAGAGCAATGATGTTAGTCTAGATACTAAGGTGTACCTGATCCAGGCCATTGTCTTCACAATTACTTGCTATGCATCCAAGATATAGACAATAATTAAGGATGATAGAAGAAAGATTGATGCCTGAGTTGTGCTGGAAAAGAGTGTTGAACCTACCGTGGACTGCCATGAGAACAAACAGGTCTGTCCTTGAGAGGGTGAAACCAAGTGGCTCCCTGGAGGCAAGGATTTTGAAGCTCTGTCTCACATTCTTTGGACACATGGCCAAGAGGGACTAGTCCTTGGAGAAGGACATCATGCTTGCAAGGGTGGAGGGACAGTGCAGGAGAAGAAGAGGATCAAATGGATTGACTCATTGACTGGAGAAATGGGATTAGGTCTGTCAGAGATGATGATATTGGCTCAGGATAGCACCAGGTTCAGAGCTAATGTACATAGGGACATTTTACGTTGCAGGTGATTCTATATAACACATACAATAACAGCATAGTGCCTTAAATGGTGAGAAAATACGTTTTTATTTGTTAATGTCATTCATTTATGATATTTATATATTAGCAATAGTAGATAAAGATAATAAGGGACTTGATTACTTGTAAGTAAAAGAAAAAGCAAATGTATAAATTAAAGTAGAGATTATGCTGAAGACATTTTATTTATGGGAGATAAAAGCAGAAAATTTATAATGTACTCTTTGGGAATGTACTTTAATTGATTCTTTTGGTTTCATCTAATTCCTTTTTTTTTAAAAAAATAAATGTCCAATTCTGCCATATTATAAATCACTTTCATGTTCTTATAAGTTTGACTCTTTTATGTCCCACATTTCTACTACCAGGCTTATATTCTATGATGTTGTTGTTTCTGTCTACCATCAAGTCGAAACCAACCCATAGCTGACCCTCTGGTGGGTTTTCAGAGGCAGTAAATCACATGAGAGGAGATTGTCCATATTTCTCCTGAAGAGAAGCTGGTGTTTTTGAGCTTTGTGTCTTCGAAATTGCAGCACAGCTTCTTGCCACTAGGCCACTACAGCATGTATAGAATTTCATACACCTATATACCTATATTAAAGTTGTTCTGAAGTCTGTATAGTCAGAATATTAGACTACCAAGAACAAAATTGCTTTTCAACTGCTGTCAAAATTCTTACATTTAGTATTGGTTGCTCACCAGAGAGTTGGAAGCAACTGTTGGTTGGTTGACTATTGGGTTTTTGGAAGGAAGTGAATCACATGAAGGAAATTGCCCATCTGTCTCCCATGGAGCAACTGGTGAATTCAGACCACGTGACTTAAGGTTGGCAGCACGGCTTCTTACCACCAGGCTACCAAAGCTTCCTTTAATAGAGTGGCTACCAAATTGATTTACCAATCAAAAAGCAATGGAGAAAAAAAAATCATCACTTTGCAGTTGGAAAGAGTTCTGTTTTATAAATCAGGGAATCTATGAGACTTACTATAAACAATCACTGTATTGTCATTTTTCTCCTGCCACCATGTCCTTCCACTTGAATACCAAGATTTAACATATTGATTTCTAGCTGACAGAGGACTTAAATTATGTCATTTTCTGACTTTTTTTATCATATTGATCAAAGAATGGTCCTTTGCTGTGAAATTGCCAGAGAAATTTTAATGTTTAAGTCCACCAGAGAAATGGCTGAGATGAGAAATGAGATGAAAATTTTTTAAGAATTTATAGAGTGCTTTTAATGCATTTTTAAATCACATTTTGTTTAAAATTTTATGAAGAAATAATTTATGTATAAAAATTTTCTTAATTTAATGCATACATTTTAAAGAGGTTCTGTTGTTGTTGTTGTTTTTGAAACTAGATTTAAGCAACTGTGAAACTACTACCATAACAAAGATATGGTGCTTTCCATCACTTTCAAAGTTTACACAAATTCCTATTTGATCTGTCACTCCCTGGACTCTCAGCTCCAGGCAGCCATTAACCTCCTTTTTATTATTACAGTTTCTTGTCCTAAGAATTGAGCTGCCAAACAAAAGTTCAACTGTTTGAATCCACCAGTAATTCCAAGGAAGAGAGGAGACAACTTGTTCCCACTAAAAATTACAGGAAAGAGGTGGATAGATAAAGTAAACTGCACTGAATAGGTGAAGGAAATGACTTTCTAAAAGAAATGGACAGCTAGGCATTATATGCATGACAACTAACAACCTGAAACAGAGCATTACTTTTCTGTTTTATTTCAGCTTTCAGTTTCATTTCCTGTTCCCTGCCAGAGAAGATACCTCTCTCAACTTAGATTTGCTGTTTTCCAGAATTCCCGGGTATCGTTCTAAATATGTGTAGTTCTAAATATGTGTAGCTTAGTGGCAAGAAGCTGTGCTGCAATCCCAAAGGCACACAGTGCGAATCTCACCAGCTGCTCTGTGATTAACTATCTCTGAAAACCCACTAGAGGGTCAGCTATGTGAGCGAACACAAAAACAACAGTTTTAATCATGAATTGAGATAAAATTTATACTCAGTATTTAGGTCTCAATCATTCCATAGTTATTTTAGTATTAGAATTTTTATTTTTAAATATACAGATATTTCTGCATTTGTGAAATAATAATTGATAAAACTTTGGTTACTCTTGATATTTATGGATACACACTTGAGATGAGGCTTTGTCATATTTGCTGCACTTTCTATAAGACTTATCTGTCTTTTGGCAGTTCATAAGATATTCAGTACTCTCCTCCAACACCAGAGCTCAAAGGCATCAATTATTCTGTCATCCTTAGTCATTGTCTAGCTCTCAGATGCATAGCAAGTGATTGCAAAAATCATGTCCTGAATCAGTCACATCCTTGTCTTCAAATCAATATCATTGATTCTCAATAATTTGGAGAGGTCCATGACTACAGACTTTCCCAGTGCAATGCATCTCCTGATTTCCTGAATGATTTGGATTAGCAGCACAACACCTTACAACTACATCACTAACACCTCCTCAATTTTACACGAGAGTTCATTGGTTCACAATGAATATAAAAATAAGATATCGCCAGCTCTGAACTTAGGGACTGGCCAAGGTGCCGTGCGCAGAAGCAGTGTGCGCTGGGAATGGACTTGAATCGGGACAAACCCCTGCAGCTCTGACCCACGGCCCCATCTTCAGGTATCGCATTGCTCCCCCCAGACCCAGCTCGCGACCCCTCTCCCCCACCACCCCGCGCCAGCTCTGAACTTTGGGACTGGCCAAGGTGCCATGTGCAGAAGCAGTGGACGCTGGGAGTGGACTTGAATTGGGATACACCCCTGGAGCTCTGACCCAC
>NW_006399916.1:1526396-1527476 GCF_000299155.1 Elephantulus edwardii
CGACCCCCATCTTTAGGTATCGCATTGTTCCCCCGACCTGGCTCTTGACCCCCACACCCCCCCGCCAGCTGTGAACTTTGGGACTGGCCAAGGTGCCATGTGCAGAAGCAGTGGATGGTGGGAATTGACTTGAATCGGACACACCCCTACAGCTTTGACCCACAACCCCCATCTTCAGGTATCGCATTGCTCCCCCCCACCCGGCTTGTGACCCCGGCCCCACCAGCTCTGAACTTTGGGACTGGCCAAGGTGCCGTGTGCAGAAGCAGTGGACGGTAGGAGGGACCTGAATCGGGACACACCCCAGTAGCTCTGACCCACGACCCCCATCTTCAGGTATCACATTGCTCCCGCCCGGTTTGCGACCCACCCCCCGCCAGCTCTGAACTTTGGGACTGGCCAAGTTGCCGTGCGCAGATGGAGTGGACGTTGGGAGTGGACTTGATTCGGGACACACCCCTGCAGCTCTGACTCACGACCCCCATCTTCAGGTAACCCATTGCTCCCCCCCACCCCGACCTGGCTTGCGACCCCAGCCCCGCCAGCTCTGAACTTTGGGACTGACCAAGGTGCCGTGTGCAGAAGCAGTGGACGCTGGGAGTGGACTTGAATTGGGATACACCCCTGGAGCTCTGACCCACGGCCCCCATCTTCAGGAATCACATTGCTCCTCCCAGACATGGCTCACGACTGCCAACCCCCGCCAGCTCTGAACTTTGGGACTAGCCAAGGTGCCGTTTGCAGAAGCACTATGCGCTGGGAGTGGACTTGAATCGGGACACACCCCTGCAGCTCTGACCCTCGACCCCCATCTTAAGGTATCGCATTGTTCCCCCAACCCGGCTCTGGACCCCCCCCAACCCCCCCGTCAGCTCTGAACTTTGGGGCTGGCCAAGGTGTCGTGCACAGAAGCAGTGGATGGTGGGAATGGACTTGAATCGGGACACACCCCTACAGCTCTGACCCACAACCCCCATCTTCAGGTATCACATTGCTCCTCCCGACCCGGCTCACGACCCCGGCCCCACCAGCTCTGAACTTTGGGACTGGCCAAGGTGCTGTGCGCAGATCAGTGGATGG
>NW_006399916.1:1527576-1528533 GCF_000299155.1 Elephantulus edwardii
GCGCAGAAGCAGTGAACGGTGGGAATGGACTTGAATCGGGACACACCCCTGCAGCTCTGACCCATGGCCCCCATCTTCAGGTATCGCATTGTTCACCCCCGACCCGGCTCGCGACCCCCCCCCCCCCGCCAGCTCTGAACTTTGGGACTGGCCAAGGTGCCGTGTGCAGAAACAGTGGATGCTAGCAGTGGACATCAATTGGGACACACCCCTGCAGCTCTGACCCACGACCCCCATCTTCAGGTAACACATTGCTCCCCCCAGACCCGCCAGCTCTGAACATTGGGACTGGCCAAATTGCCGTGCGCAGAAGCAGGGGACGCTGGGAGTGGACTTGAATCGGGACACACCCATGCAGCTCTGACCCACGACTCCCATCTTCAGGTATCGCATTGCTCCCCCCCACCCGGCTCGCGACCGCCGCCCCCGCCAGCTCTGAACTTTGGGGCCCTTGGGACTTCGGCCCTCGGGCCAGGACTTAAAGAAAGGGGTGGGGGAACAGAAACAAAAACAAAAACGAAACAAAAAACCACACAAAAGGAAAAAATATAGACCAAATTTATAGCATTTTTCAATATCACTTGAAAAAGTATTCCAATATTGAAGATTTAGAGTCTTTAGACTACAAACTGCTGTTTGGCCCTACCACATTGGTCCCATCAACCTAAGCAAAAGGAAGGTACTGGACATCTTTATAGAGAAGTAGTGACATCAAACCAAGAACCAACAAACACCTTCGTTTTCAACAACTCTTCCACTTCAAGGTCTCGAAAGAAGCAGGGTACCTCACTCACCACACAAGCCCAAAAGAAGATATCTCCCCCCCTCCCAAAACGACACAGTAGCAATGGATTTCATGAAGCCAGAAAGTTTGATGGAACTTTCTGATGCAGAATTTAGAACAAAGATGATTGAATGTTTTCAATGGATGAAAAACAAACTTGAAGAATTACAGGA
>NW_006399916.1:1535867-1536622 GCF_000299155.1 Elephantulus edwardii
GGGAGAAGGGTGCAACAATGAATGAATGGAATTCCAAAATCTCTGTAGATGTTCATTGAAATGAAAAGTAAACAAACTAAATTAATAAAAAAAAAGCTCAAAAAAAGAAAAAAGAATTTGTTTCTGCGAGCGCTGGTGACCTAGTGGCATGAACCTGCAACTGCGAGCTCAGAGGCGCACAGTTCAAATCCACCAGATGCTCTACTGGAGAAGGAGGAACAATCTTCTCCTGTACCGGTCAGATCTGATTTGGCGGTACAAACAAACAAAAAAAAGTGAAATAAAAAAAATAAGATATTGGGATGGTAGAGGACATAGCAAAGTTTCAGTCTATTGTTGAGGGTCACTATGAGTTGCATTCTACTCCATTACATCTCACAGCCAACATTACTACCATCAGAAAAATCTTTTAGTGTCATCTGAAATAAATGTTTAGACAAAATGATATATTTTTAGAAACTTAATTAATTAGCTTGGCTATATTTTCCTTTTTGCTAACAAACGCTGCCCTGGATGTGCTCACTAAGTTGTGCCAAGAAATCTGGAGAAAATCCACGTGGCCAACTGACTGGAAGGCATCTATATTTGTTCCAGTTCCACAGAAGGGTTACCCAACAGAGTGTGGAAACTATAGAACAATATCTTTGATTTCACATGCAAGCAAGATTCTACTGAAGATT
This sequence comes from Elephantulus edwardii, assembly GCF_000299155.1. Classification (NCBI taxonomy): domain Eukaryota; kingdom Metazoa; phylum Chordata; class Mammalia; order Macroscelidea; family Macroscelididae; genus Elephantulus; species Elephantulus edwardii. Next base: position 1,536,548 of record NW_006399916.1, read on the forward strand.
ATCCAAAACTGACTGGAACAGCACATCAGCAGACAACTTCCAGAAGTCCAGGCTGGGTTTAGAAGGGGTCGTGGT
>NW_006399916.1:1537237-1538617 GCF_000299155.1 Elephantulus edwardii
GGTCAAGAACTGCAGCCTCCAATATGGATTGAAGCTCAATGTCAAGAAGACAAAGGTTCTCACCACTGGACCAATTGGCATCATCAGGATGAATGGTGAAGAGATTGAGATTGTTCACAGCTTTAGTGTGCTTGGATGCACAGTCAACACTCTTGGCACCAGTAGTCAGGAAATTAAAAGAAGTATTGCCATGTGAAAGTCTGATGTTACGGACTTCTCCAAAGTATTGAAGAGCAATGGTGTCTCTCTGGACACTAAGGTGTGTCTGATACAGGCCATGGTCTTTGCAATCATTTGTTATGCATCAGAGATCTGGACAGTGACTGAGGAAGATAGAGGGAGAATTGATGCCTTTTAGCTGTGGTGCTGGAGAAGAGTGTTGAATGTACCATGGACTGCTAGGAAAACAAACAGATTCATCCTAGAAAAGGTTAAACTTGGTGGCTCCTTGGAGGCAAGGATTCTGAGGCTTCGTCTAACATATTTTGGACATGTTGTAAGGAGAGACCGGTCCTTGGAGAGAGACATCATTCTTGGTAGGGTGGAGGGCAGAAGCAGGAGGGGAAGGCCCTCCAGGAGGTGGATTTATTCAGTGACTGGAGTAATCGGGTTGGGAATGTCAGAGACAGTGCGATTGGTACAGGACAAAGCAGAGGTTAGGGCTGTTGTACATAGGGTTGCTATGTTTCAAGCGACTCGATGGCACATAACTACAACAACAACAACAATAAAATATTCACTGGATTGAAAAATTCACAAGGTATTTAGAAAGGATATTAAATTCAACTTCTGAAATACTCAGTGAACATTTCCTTAATATAAAAAAACAAATGATGGAAACTAGTTGATATCATAAATCTGTTTTGAAAGCCAACTTCTTGAGTCTGAATGAAAGTAGTAAAAATAAGGGAGGAAATGAAGAATAATTTAACCTCAACTGATTGTCTAGCTCTTGCCCCCATGTATAGATAGCATGGAAAATGGAAAATGGTAAAGTTTCATTTTGAATATATATTTAGGAAGTAAAATATAAACTCCCAGAGCCTGTAGCTATAATACTGTTATTTCTTTTCTAAATGATGAAAGGAAACTCACCATTAGAATTTTATGGAAAAAAATAAACAAACGGTATATTTTCCATCGTACTACAAATCACGTTATATGTTGAAGAATAGAAGGCGAAAGTAGTGGTAAATTACTGGAAGGTTTCACTATTTAAGGACATATCATAGATGAGACTTAAAGGATTTTAAAGAATATTAGTCTCATTATTATGGGAAAAAATTAAGACTTTATATTTTACATTATTAAATACATGCTGTCTACATAAGTTGCCATTGTTTCATTTAAGATCCCGTGCTTGTAATTATTACTGTGTTG
>NW_006399916.1:1539119-1541875 GCF_000299155.1 Elephantulus edwardii
TAAGAAGAATTTATATTGAGTGAGTTCAGCCCTTTTGATTTTCTGACTCCAGTTCTTTGCACATTTCTTGATAATATCTTGCTTTGTCATCCTGAGCTACCTTTTGATATTTTCTGTTCTGCTCTTTAATTTCTTGATTTCTTCCTTTAGCTTTTGCTTCTCAGCACTCTAATTCGAGTCACATCTGACACCCATCTTGTTCTTTTCTTCCTCTTCTGCCTTTGTAATGATCTTTTTGCATTCTTCATGGATGATATTCTCGACATCTTTCCATCGTTCATTGGTGTTCAAGGCCTCAAACTTGTTCCTAAGTAGGTTTTGAAATTTGAATGGGATAGAAACAAAGTCAAATTTTGGTTCCTGTGAATTTGATTTTATTGTCTTCAACTTCAGCTTGAACTTGCATATGAGTAGTTGGTGGTCTGTTCCACTATCAGCACCTGGTCTGGTTTTCACAGCTGATATTAGGCTTCTCCAGCAATTCTTTCCACAGGTGTAATTTATTTGATTCCTTTGCATACTATCAGGTGAAATCCATGTGTATAGCCTGCATTTGTGTTTCTTATAACAGGTATTTGCAGTGAATAGATGATTGAATGTGCAGAATTCTATTGTTCTATCTCCAGCTTCATTTCTGTCAACAAGTCTGTGTTTTCCTGCTACTCATCCTTCTTCTCTGTTCCCAGTAACTTTTGCATTTCAATCACCCATTGTTATCAGTCCATCTTGATTGAATGTTCAATTGAATTCTGACTGCAGAAGTTTGTAGAAATCTTTTATTTCCTCCTCTTTTGCTCTAGTTGTTGGTGCATATATTTGAATGATAGTGGTATTCACTGGACTTTCTTGTATGCATATTGATATTATCCTGTCACTCACCACATTGTATTTCATGAGGATCTAGAAATGAGTTTTTTATTATGAAAACAACCCCATTTTTCCCCTCACCTTTTCCTCCCCAGCATAGTAGATCATATGATCATCAGATTCAAAATATCCCATGCCAAGCCATCTCATTTCACCAATACCCAATGTATCAATATTTATGTGTTCCATTTTTTTAACAACGTCCAATTTTCCTACATTCATGCTTCTCACATTCCATGTTCCAGTTACTAGTGTCTACTTACAGCTGTTCCTCCTTCTTTGTGTTTCCATATCTGAGATCTCAGCCTCAATTGCCATGTCTGCTAGTCTAAGTGTGCTCTGTTGTACACAGGGTTTTTTAAGGCCTGTTATTGATTTTGGAAGTGGATGGCCAATCCTTCTTCCTAGTCTCTCTCTCTCTTTCTCTTTCTCTCATAGTATCTTACAGGCAAGCATTTTACAGAAAGGAGCAGATGAAAGACCCAATGAGAGAAATGACCAATACATTCATTGTTACTACCCACCCTTGCGACATGTGTCTCGACACATCCCTTTGTCTACTCCACCAGCATCCCTTTCTACATTATTCAACACTTCTCTCCCCGTAATCAGCCCTTGATATGACTGTAAAAGTCTCAAGCCATCCGGGTTTCTATGATTCCAAACACCTCATTTGTTAGGCTGAAGGAATTGAAAAACAAAATCAAGCCACGAGTGGCAGTACTTAAGAATGCTTTGGGAAGAATGTTAAATAATCCAAGAAGCATTTAGAAAAGATGGAAGAAGTATACAGAGTCATTGTACCAGAAGGATTTGGTTGAAACAGAAGAATTTCATGAAACAACATATGAGCAAGAGCCTGTGGTGAAAGAGGAAGTTCAAGCTGCTCTGAAAGAATTAGCTAAAACCAAGGCTCCAGGATTTGATGGCATAACAATTGACATATTTCAACAAACAGGTGCTATCCCATATATGCTCACTAAGTTGTGCCAAGAAATCGGGTGGACATACAGCTGGCCAGCTGACTGGAAGAGATCAACATTTGTTCCCATTCCAAAGAAAGTTGACCCGACAGAGTGCAGAAATTATTGAATAATATCATTAATATCACATGCAAGCAAAAGTTTGCTGAAAATTGTCCAAAAATGACTGGAGCAATACATCAACAGAGAACTGCCAGATGTGCAGGCTGGGTTTAGAAGTGGCCATAGTACTATGGATATTATAGCTAATGTTAGATGGATCTTGGTAGAAAGCAGAGAGTGCGAGGAATGTCTATCTGTGTTTCATTGATTATACAAAGTCTTTTGACTGCATGGATCACAACAAACTGTGGCTGACTCTGAGAAAATGGGAATCCCAGAACATTGGGCTTATGAGAAACCTATGCTTTAAAAAAGAGGCAATCCTTAGAACAAAGCAAGGAAACACTGTTGTTGTTGTTGTTGTTATGTGCCATCGAGTGGTTTGCGACTCATAGTGACCCTTTGCACAACCGCCCTAAACCCTGCTCTATCCTGCGCCAACCGCACTGCCTCTGACAAACCCATCCCGATTACCCCAGTCACCGAATCAATCCATCTCATAGAAGGTCTTCCCCTCCTGCGCCGTCCCTCCACCCTCCCAAGCATGATGTCCCTCTCCAAGGACCCGTCCCTCCTGGCAAGATGTCCAAAGTATGTAAGATGAAGCTCCAGAATCCTTGTCTCCAAGGAGTAGCTTAGTTTAATCCTCTCCAAGATGAATCTGTTTGTTTTCCTGGCAATACATGATACATTCAGTACTCTTCTCCAGCACCACGGCTCAAAGGCATCAACTCTCCTTCTGTCCTCCCTAGTCATTGTCCAACTCTCTGATGCATAACAAGCGATTGCAAAGACCATGGCCTG
>NW_006399916.1:1542872-1556583 GCF_000299155.1 Elephantulus edwardii
ATTCCTGGGGCCTTATTTTTTGCTCTTTCCTTCAAAGCAGCTTGAACTTCTTCCTTCATCACCATAGGCTCTTGCTCATATGTTATTTTGTTAAATTCTTCTGTATCTGAAACACTGGGGGTTCAAAATCAGGAAGGGTGGCCACAAGTGAAGTATTCTCTCTTCATACCTTTTCAATCTGTATGCAGAACAGATTATCTGAGACGCTGGGCTGTACGAGGAGGATTGTGGCATCAGGATTGGAGGAAGACTCATCAACAATCTGTGCTATGCAGATGACACAACCCTGCTTACTAAAACTGAGGAGAACCTGAAGTCCTTGTTGCCGAAGGTCAGAACCACAGCTTTCATTGTGAATTAAAGCTCAATATCAAGAAAACAAAGGTTGTCACTACTGGGCCAATTTGCAGCATCATTATGGATTGTGAAGAGATTGAGATTGTTAACAGTTTACATTTGCTTGGTTCCACAATCAACACTGTTTATATCAGCAGCCAAAAAAAAATCAAGAGACAAATTGCATTGGGAAAATTAGCTGTCAGGGACCTCTCTAGAGTACTGAAGAATAACAACATCAGGCTGGAGACTAAGGTGCGCCTGATTCAGGCCAAATTCTTAGCAATTGCATGCTATGCATCAGAGCTGGACAGCGACTATGGAAAGAGAATTGGTGCCTTTGAGATGTGGTGCTGGAGAAGAGCGTTGAATATACCACGGATTGATAAGAAAACAAACATGTTCGTTCTGGAGAGGGTGAAAGAGGGCTGCTCCTTGAAGGCAAGGACTCTGAAACTTCGTCTGACATACTTTGGGCATGTTGCAAGGACCAGTCCTTGGAGAGGGACATCATGTTTGGGAGGCTGGAGGGACAGCACAAGAGAGGAAGATCCTAGATGAGATGGATCTATTCAGTGATTGGGGTAATAAGAGTAGATGTGTTAGAGACATTGAGGCTGGCCCAAGATAGAGCAGTTTAGGGCTGTTATACATAGGCTTGGTAGGAGTTGCAAGTGACTCATGGCACATAAAAACAACAAGAATTTATAATTTTAAATTTATGTATATATGTATGTCAAGGGAACTATGGCGGTCAAGTGACTAAAGATTGTGCTGCCAACCCAAAGGTTCACAGTTTGGATCCACCAGCTGCTCTGAGGGAGAAAACTAGGAAACCAATTCTCTCTCATGTGATTTACAGACTCTGAAAACCCTCTGCAGGGTCAGCTGTGAGTCACTTCTGACTCACTGGCACATAAGAACAACATTTATGTTTACTATACACAGAAGAGTTTCTATAATCACTTACTACCTTTATTGTACACTTACAAGCCTGATTAATATCCCTGAAGTACTTACCAGTGTTCATTCAAATCTCTGCTGCAACATGTACATAATATAAACCTCTTTGATCAAGACAAAATAAAATCTGTACTGATAAACCTACAATGGATTACAAATTCATTCAAATCCTAAACTCTATAACCTCACAGTAGGGTAGGATTTTTTGTTTATTTGGCTTTTTGTTTGCCTTCTCATTTAATAGGCCACTTGTTGTTGTTGTTATGTGCCGTCAAATCGCTTGTGACTCATAGCGACCTTATGTACAACAGCCCTAAACTCTGCTCTGTCCTGTGCCAATCACACTGTCTCTGACACTCCCATCCCGATTATCCCAATCACTGAATCAATCCACCTCATAGAGGGCCTTCCCCTCCTGCGCTGTCCCTCCACCCTCCCAAGCATAATGTCCTTCTCCAAGCACATGTCCAAAGTATGTTAGACGCAGCCTCAGAATCCTTGCCTCCAAGGAGTCACCCGATTTAACCCTTTCCAGGATAAATCTGTTTGTTTTCCTAGCAGTCCATGGTACTCTCAATAGTCTTCTCCAGCACCACAGCTCAAAGGCATAAATTCTCCTTCTATCCTCCTTGGTCACTGTCCAACTCTCTGATGCATAACAAGTGATTGTGAAGACCACGGCCTGTATCAGATGCACCTTAGTTTCCCTAACTGGATACTATCTTGGTCTTTTTTTTTTCTTCATACCTTAAAGCTACTCTCTATTTAAAGACTAACATAAATCCCTTGGCTAATTCCTCCTCTTACTCCCAATTAAAACTGACCTCACACATTTGAAGGTTCATTAGAGCTCCTAAGGCTTTTTTTCTTTGGGGGGGGGTGGGTAGGTGGCACTTGCTCTTGTGATTCTCATCTAAGCCTAACTGGGTTTTGAAATCCCAACATAAAGTACCTTGACTGGAAATGTCATCTTCTTGTGTGCATCTCTGTGCAAGAAAAACCTCTTTTTCCCCCCTGCAGAGCAGTCACCATATTATCTTCCTGCAAGCCATTTTAGTGCCAAATTATGTTTTATACATATATTTGCTAAATAAAACATCAGGAAAATATAATTGTTAGTTTTCTTTCCCCTAGAAGTTTTAGTAGATACAGTGATTGTTGATAAAATTCAATGAATCTAGATTTTTCCTTGGCTCCCAAAACGCTTGGAAACATGCATCTTAATCATCTGATAATTCAAATTATTATTTGGCTGCTTTGTTTTCCTTTCAAGCTAATCCTTTATAAATTATAATTAACTAACAAGATATTAAGAAAAAAACCCTCAACTTATTCCTATAGAGTCAGAGCTGACTCATAGCTGACCCTCCAGTGGGTTTTTTAGAGGCTAAAACACATGGAAAGAGGTAACCCATCTTTCTCTCACAGAGCCACTGGTGAATTAGAGACACCACCTTTGAGTAAACAATACAACTCCCTCCTGACTATACCACCAGAGCTCCCCATTTGGTATTAGTCATGCCACTATTAAGATATCAGTGTTTTTATTTTCTATCTTATTCTTTCTAGACTACCAAGTGTATGTAATGTGTGTATGAAAAGATATTCCATGTAAATGATAAATCTGCCTCAGTCTCAAATCCTTACCTGATTCACTCTTCAGTAAGTTAGGCAGTCATTAGGTAAAAACCAGAAACAAGTTTTGTTTCTTTGATGTCTTACTGACAGTGATAAATAGTAAAGTCATTGTCCCCTTTTTTCTGAACCTTAAACTCAGTATTTTAAGTAATTTTCAAGCATTTCAAGTAAATTTCTAAAGTAATTCCATCTTATGGTGTGATCTATATGGGAATAGAGAGAAGATTTCAATTCCTCAAATATATATCATATGAAAGATAATTTTTCAAAAAATGAAAATTGTCCAGAATGCTGCTTTTGTTGTCATCATATTAATCTAACTTAAAGTCTTAGCAACTGGTATCTTGACTAATCCAATCTCCACACATACCAGAGTAGTCCCTACATTAGCAGTTGAGAACCCCCTGGTTTGTGAATCTCTTTCTTCAGTGATGTCGTGGGGTCTGGAGTATGAAAGGCTCTTAGGCTCAACATGCCACTCCAGATATCCTCTCTCTCTCTGTGTGTGCGTGTGTGCAGAAGTGGCTTACACAGCCAGTAGAGAATGATGATTCTCTAAATTTCAAGAGGTTTTCCAATCTAGTAGAAGTCATAAATTATCTCAATCCAACTCTTACTTTCTGGTTGCTAGAGATACATAGAGAGGAGAGCAGATAGGTGAGGAACATCAATAAATGTGCAAAGATTAAACAAGAAAGAGAAGGGTGACCTGGATCTCAAAGGGGCTGTAACTTCTAAGGTATTTGTAGACAGTGTGTAAGATCCTGTCAGCACTTTGATGGCAAGATAAATGTTAGAGTAATCCTAAGAAGAAATAAAAAACAAAAACAATTCTAGCATATTAACACCAACTCTCATCCAATTTTACTCTCAGAACTCTCAGTAGGGGATCTCTGGTGACACGTCCAAAGGCAGCTGGGCACTACCTAAAAATGGCTCAAATAATCGGCAGAAAGATGAAACAGGATTGAGATCCCAGATGTAAACCCATCCTTTTTAGGACAGTTGATATTTAACAAAGTGCTAAAATTCATTAAAGACGGAAAGGACAATATTTTTTACAAAAGGTATTTTCAATGGCCTTCAGTGAATGACACAAAATTGTTAATTGTCTGGTCTGTTTTTCATGGTGCTTTTATGAGTTGTAGTTTACACAACAGCAACGAACAACATAACATTTACAAGGCATAAATTACTGATCACACAATATTTTTTCATGTGATCTCTGGCCCAATTTCTATTACCAAGGCTTTATTTTCTAACCACCATTTCTTTTTTTCTTTCTAACCACCATTTCTTTGTCTTTGCTTTTCGAACTTTTGCATTCCAGTCACTAGTTATTGTTAATGGATATTGATTTGCAGGGAGTACCAGAGGAATGTCTATTTGTGTTTCATTGATTATGCCAAGACGTTTGACTGTGTGGATCATGAAAAACTGTGACTGACTCTGAGAAAAATGGGAATTCCAGAACATTTGATTGTGCTAATGTGAAACCTATACTTGGACCAAGAGGCAGTCATTAGAACAGAGCAAGGAAAAAGGACATGTTTCAAGATTGGGAAGGGTGTATGCCAGGGATGTGTTCTATCTCTAAACTTTTTCAATCTATATGCTGAACAGGTTATCTGGGAGGCTAGGCTGTATGAGGAGAAATGTGTCATCAGGATTGGAGTAAGACTCATCAATAATCTGTGTTATGCAAAACTGAAACTGAGGAGGACCTGAAGAGCTTGCTGCAGAGGGTCAAGGACTGCAGGCTTCAATATGGATTGAGGCTCAATATCAAGAAAAAAAAATTCTCAACACTGGGCCAACTGCAAGCATCATAATAGATGGGGAAGAGGTTGAGATTGTTAACAGTTTTAGTTTGCTTAGCTCCGCAGTCAACACTTGGCACCAGCAGCTAGGAAATTAAAAGACATATTGCTATGGGAAAAGTCTGCTGTTAGAGACCTCTCCAAAGTACTAAAGAACAATGGTGTCAGTCTGGAGACCAAGGTGCGGCTGATAGAGGCCATGATCTTTGTAACCATTTGTTATACATCAGAGAGCTGGACAATAACTAGGGATAATAGAAGGAGAATTGATGCCTTTGAAATATGGTGTTGGAGAAGAATATTGAATATACCATGGACTGCTAAGAAAATGAACAAGTTCATCCTAAAGAGGGGTTAAACCAGGTTGTTCCCTGGAAGCAAGGATTCCAAAGCATCATCTGACATACTTTGGACATGTTGCAAGGAGGACCCAGTCCTTGGAGAGGGATGCTCAATGAAATGGATAGATTCATTGACAGGGGCAATGGGAGTAACTGTGTTGGAGACAATAAGATTGGCACAGATGGAGCAGGGTTTAGGGCTGTTATACATAGGGTCGCTATGAGGTGCAGGCTACTCGATGGCACATAACAACAACGTTGATTTGCAGATTTGATCAGTTTCGGTTTCAAGATATTGATTGTTGTTGTGCATTTCTCAATTGAAACCGACTCATAGCTGACCTCAAGCAGGTTTTCAGAGACAGTTAAACACAGAGGAGATTGTTCATCTTTCTCTCATGGTGCAGCTGGTGAACTTGAACCACATAGCTGTGGTTTCCAGAGCAACCCTCAATTTTTTTCATCTTCGTCTTTGGTAGGCATCCTTGGTGCTATAGTGGTAACATACAGGATCTATTAAAGGTCAGCAGTTTCACTGTGAGGGAGAAAGATGGGCAGCCTCTTCTGGTAATGATTTTTCTGAAATTACTAATGAAGTCTCTTTACATCCAAACCAACTCAGTGTTGTCACATTTGATGTGACAGTGAATTTGTAAATTTGAGTAATAGTTATATTAACAAGTATTCCATATATGTATATGCTTTTTACATATCCTCCTTCTGCATTTTACTTAAGGATAAATCTTGAAATGTTCTATTTGATGATAAATGTGACACCATTTCTCTTCAAGTTGTCAATCCAGGCATAATTGACCATATAATTATTTGATTTAAGAAGTCCAACACTATTCTATTTCAGCTCACTTCCATCAAATTTTTATTTTTTTACCTTAGGTTATGATTATTTTGCAATCTGTGTCGGTTTTTGTTTTAATTTTCCTGGATTCATATTAATTACATTTCACATTCCAATTACTAATGGATGCTTGTAGGTATTTCTTTGTTGTCTGAAAGCTTGACTCCATCCATGCATTTAATTATTTTAGTAATGGGGGGGGACCCAAAAGGAATAATAAAATAAGTAAAACAACAGCCTTACTGCTGTTGAAATGAATCGAACTCATAACAACCCTCTGTTGGGTTTCTAAGGCTTTAAAAGGAGACTGACCATTTATATGCTGTGGAATAGCTGGTGCATCTAAAATGTGTTCCTTCTGGCTGTTATTGTTGTTGTTAAGTGCCATCAAGTCAACTATGACTTATAATGACTCTGTGAACAATGGATATGAATCTTGCCCTATCTTGTACCATCTTTACTATCTCTGATATGTTCATGCCTATTGTTACTGTTACTGTGTCAATCCATCTCCTTGTGGGTTTTTCTCTTCCTCTGACCCCCCCACCTTTCCCAGGATGATGTACTTTTCTAAGGACTGGCCCAACCTGATAACATGTTGAAAGGATTTGAAACATTGATTCCCCATTCTTGCCTTTAAGAAACATGTTAGTTACAGTTCCTCCAAGATCTGTTTGTTCTTTTGTCAGTCCATGGGATACTCAGTACTCTCCTCCAACACCATAGTCCAAAAGCATCAGCTTTCCTTCTATTTTTATTCATTGTCCAGTTATCAAAAATATCATGGCTTGTGTGAGGTGTATCAGTATATTATGTTCTCATTGAAAAACTTATCTTGTTACTTTCCTGGAACCACCCTTTACTAAAGTGAATTTTGACCAATGATAGAATACCACTAATGTGCACTTGTCCCTGTTAAAACGGGATCAGGTGTGATTCTTACACAGTTGGAGTGCTTACTAATGATTACAAAGTCATAACTGGCTGAAAGATGATCATGGGAAATAGAGACAGAGTATCAAAAAGCACGAATTTGGCAACAATAGGACAAATATATTATATCATATCAATCATATCATATTAATTATATTATATTAATGTATTATTCTATCCTATTCTATTCTATTCTATTCTATTCTATTCTATTCTATTCTATTCTATTCTATTCTATTCTCATTTCCTCTAGGTCGTATAGCCCTGGTGTACAATTTGCCATAGAATGGTTACTTGTGGTTGCTGTGAGGCTGAACACTGGCACTGATGTGTCAAATGCATTAATGGTTGGCTACCCAATGCGAACAGAGAGCGGAGTGGAGATCCCCAATTAAAACAAGCTTGGAAGGAGGAGTGGCATTCACTCCCGTAATAGCTTGCCTCTGGAAACCCTATGAACCTGGAGAGAGGATGAGAGACACCCAAGCACTAAGGACTCTCCTTCATAGGGTCGCTATGAGTCACCTGCAACTCAATGGCATTTAACAACAACAACAACAGCATATTCTATTCTATTCTATTCTATTCTATTCTATTCTATTCTATTCTATTCTATTCTATTCTATTCTATTCTATTCTATTCTATTCATGTGAGTCACAGAGTTTCAAGACTGTTTTTTTTTCTTCTGGCAGCCCACAAATTCTGATGGGTGAGTAGACAAAGAGCTGGGCTGCCAACCCAACGGCATATGGTTGAAATTCGTAAAATGCTACATAGGAGAAAGATGGACACTGTCCTCTTGTGTGATTTGCAGCTTCTAAAAATCTTCTGGGAGAGGGGGAAGGTCACAGTCAGCTATGATTTGGTTCTGATTCAATGACACACAACAATAACATTAGCATTAGTAAAATCGCTTCCTCAATTATATATTTCTAAAGGTCCTTTGAAAAGCTGTGTTAATGTAGTTTCTAAAGACCCATCCAACCCAAGTTATTATCTCACATCTGTTCATTAATAATGAAAAAGACCTTTGGAAATAAATTAATAAACACCTTCTAGATCTCAGAGAAAGGAATATTCTCTTCTGTGCATATGGCCAGCCATCAAGGTTAAAGGAACTGCTGTTTTAAAAATCCAACATAAATTCTAGACTTACGTCAACACTTTAAAATGGAGTTGAGTCTCTGCTTTAGACTGGCCTATTTATGAAACAACTCTAATTTTATTCCCACCACTTTGGACATTTTAACTTTTTGAAAATGTCTATCCCTCTCATCCAGACTATGTACATTTCTCAATTTATTTTCCTTTTATTTAATCAATATCTACATTTCTCTAGAACATTGTATGTTGATCTACAACACCTTTCACCTTAACAAGCATGGTTCCTCTTAATAACAAAACAAAATACACTACACAAAGTCTTGCCAATCTCTAAGAGCTATCATAAAATGTATATCCCTCAGACTTCATGACATTTTTTTTGTAATGTTCTTGTTGTTAGGTGCTATCAAGTCATATACAACTCATAATGACCCTATGAACAATTGTTGTGAACCCTGTCCTGTCATGTGTTATCTTTATCTCCAACACACTTGAGCCCATTGTCACAGTCACTGTATCAATCTATCTCATTGACGGTCTTCTCTCTTTTGCTAGCTCTCCATATTTGAAACATGATGTCCCTAAACAAGGAATAAACCTTCTGAACAATGTGTTCAAAGCATGGGAGACAAAGCAGCACCATCCTCCCTTTCAAGGAGCTCTTAGATTTCACTTTCTCCAAGGAATATCTGTTTGTTCCTTTAACAGCACATGGGATATTCAATAAATATTCTCCAACACTACAACTCAAAGCACTGGTTCTTCTTCTGTGATGCTTATTCATTGCCCTATCTTCAGAGACATAGCAGGTAATTGGAAAGACTATGGCTTGAATCAGGAAAACCTTAGTCTTTTCATTGACATCATTGTTATTCAGGTTTGGACTTTGGAGAGGTCCCTGGAAGAACACTTAACAATACTGTGTGTCTCCTGACCTCCAGACTATTGATACTAAGGCTGTTGATACCAAGTATGATGAGATCCTTGACAATTTCAAACTTTCCTCCATTTATCATGATGTTTCCTACTGGCCTGGTGGTGAAGATATATTTTTTTCTTCATGCTGAGATGTAGTCCACACTGAAGACCATAATCCCTGATCTTTTGCAGGAAGCACCTTAAGCTGTCCTTGCTTTCAGCAACTAAAGTTGTGTCATCTGCATAATGCAGTTTGCAGATGAGTCTTCCCCTTATGCCACATTGTTCTTTAAATTATCTCAGATTATTTGATAAGTATAGAGATTGCTACAGCCCTGATGCACGCCTTTCTTGATTTTTAAACCATACAGTGTTCCCTTGCTCTGTAAGGACAACAGTTTCTTGGTCTAGATATGTATTTCATATAAGCATAATTAAGTGTTCAGGATTTCCCATTTTTCTTGATGTTAGTCATAGTTTGTCATGATCAACAAACTCAAATACATTTTTAAAGTCAATAAACATAGATAGATATTCGTCTGGTATTCTTTGCTTTTAGCTAGATACATCTGACATTAGCAGTGACAGCCTCAGTGTCACAGTCTCTTCTAAACTGAATTTGAACTTCTGAGAGTCCTTTGTCAGTGTACTATTCTAGTCATTTTTGGATGATCTTCATTAGTATTTTCCTTGCATCTGATATTAATGTTATTGTTTTCTAATTTTCACATTTTGTTGAATCAAATTTCTTGGGTATGAGAATAAATATCAATCTCTTCCAATCAGTTGTTCAGGTAACATTGCAAAATGCCTGGTAGTGAGCACATTCAGGACTGCATCTGTTAGTTGAAACTTGACAAATGGCATCCTATTTAGCTGGGAAGGCTTCAGAAAAGGAGCGAGTGCTGGAGTGAGTGTGTGTATGTGTGTGTGTGTGTGTGTGTGTGTGTGTGTGTGTGTGTATGTACACCTTCAACATTTCTTATAATGTAGTTGTTTTGGGTTGTTGAGTCAGAACTGCTGCATAACTGACTCTCCAGTAGGTTTTCAGAAACAATAAACCACACAGGTATTGATTGTACATCTTTCTCCCATGAAGCATCTGGTGGAGTGATACCTTGTGCTTTCAGGTTGGCAGTGCAGCGCCTTACAACTAGGCCACCAGAGTTCCCATATAAAATAATACTAATCATTAATCAATTTTGACAGGAGATTAAGTGAATAAATCCAGAAAGAATCTTTAAATATTAGTGTTTTAAATTATGTAGTCAATAATTAATACATTTATCTATCTATTTTAGCAAGTGAAAGAAACGGAGGTTTATTAGATGTTCCTAACAGACTATGAGTGAGTCAGGAAAGACTGATGCTATTCTTTTTTTACATTTAATCATGCTAATGTGAAACCTATACTTGAACCAAGAGGCAGTCGTCAGAACAGAGCAGGGTAAAACTGCATGGTTCAAAATTGGGAAGCGTGTATCCCAGGGATATGTCCTATCTCCATACCTTTTCAACCTGTATGCAGAGCAGATTATCCAAGAGGCTGGGCTCTATGAGAAGAAGTGTGGCTTCAGGATTGGTGGAAGATCTATCAACAATCTGCATGATGTAGATGACACAAACCTGCTTGCTGAAACTGAGGAGGACCTCATGCACTTGCTGCGGAGGGTCAAGGACTGCAGCCTTCAGTATGGACCGAGGCTCAATGTCAAGAAGAAAAATATTCTTACCACTGAACCAATTGGTAGCATCAGGATGGACGGCAAAGAGAATGAGATTGTTCACAGCTTCAGTTTGCTCAGCTCCACTGTCAACACTCTTGGCACCAGCATCCAGGAAATGAAAAGACGTATTGTGATGGGAAAGTCTGCTGTTAGGGACCTCTCTAAAGTACTCAAGAACAACGGTGTCTCTGTGGAGACTAAGGTGCACCTGATACAGGCCATGGTATTTGCAATCGCTTGTTATGCATCAGAGAGTTGGACAATAACTAGGGAGGATAGAAAGAAAATTGATGCCTTTGAGCTGTGGTGCTGGGGAAGAGTAATGAATGTACCATGGACTGCCAAGAAAACAAACAGATTCATCCTAGAGAGGGTTAAACCAGGCTGCTCCTTGGAGGCAAGGATTCTGGGGCTTTGTCTGACATACTTTGGACATTTTGTAAGGAGAGACAGGTCCTTGGAGAGGGACATCATGCTTGGGAGGGTGGAGGGACAGCACAGGAGGGGAAGACCCTCTATGAGGTGGATTGATTCAGTGACTGGGATAATCGGGATGGGAGTGTCAGAGACAATGCGATAGGCACAGGATAGAGCAGGATTTAGGGCTGTTGTACATAGGGTCGCTATGAGTTGCGAGCGACTCGACAGCAAATAACAAAAACAACATATTATTATTTTATTGTGATTTTCATGAAAGTTTACAGAGTTCCTTCCTATATTTTTTTGTTTCTTTTTTTTCATTTTCTACTACTTTATTTGAAAAATTTGAATACATTGTTTTCAAGAACAAATTCCTTCAAATTCTAATCCCCTCCTCCCTCTGCACATCCTCATCCCTCTGCTTCCAAACTCTCCCACCCCTTTTGGATCCTCATACTCATTCTGCAATAATGGTTTTATACGATGTTTATCCTTCTGAGACTGAGTTAGATCACTCAGCATAATACTTTCCAGTACCTCTCAAGTTAGGAAATAATTTACATTTTGATAAGGAATTTCATGTACTTTGAGTTACTTAATATTGATGACAATTAATGTACTTTTTATTTCCATATTTTTGTACTCAGCTCAGGTTTCAGGAAACATATATAAGGCAGTGAAAAATTAACTTGCCATAATAGAATTTAAACTATGTATGTTGTTTTGTGGAAAATGTGTTTGGTTCAGTTTTGTTTTGCAATGTGTCTTCCAATGTGCCTGTAGTATTTCTTAGGATACTTGATGTTATATACACATTGATAAAATTTCCAAAGTGAACACTATTTCACATGTGTTGACTTAACCTCACTTTCTTAAAAATGTTCTAAATGTAATTCACTGCTGTTAGTTATATTTTAGGTTAATTCATCATGAAATTGCTCCTTTTAAGTATAACAATTAAGTCTTTTTTAGTATTTGAGCTTTTTAAGCATTAAAAATCATATTAAGCACATAGGAAAACCTGCAACCAGGTGGATTGATACAATGACTGCTGCAATGCGATCTTGAGTGTCAAGAATTGTGAAGATGGTGCAGGATAGAACAGGGTTCATATCTTCTATTCATAAGGTCACCATGAGTTGTGCTAAACTCAACTTAACAACAATGATAGATGATAGATAGATAGATAGATAGATAGATTAGATAATAGATGAATGATTGATAGACAGATAGATAGATATCAATACATACTGATATATATATAGAGAGATATGTTTTCATTGTTGTTGTTGTTAAGTGCCGTCAAGTTGCAGGCGACTCATAGTGACCCTATGAAGGAGAGTCCTTGATGCTTGGGTGCCTTTCATCCTCTCTCCAGGTTCATAGGGTTTCCAGAGGCAAACTAGTATGGAAGTGGATGCCACTCCTCCTTCCCAGGTTGTTTTAATCAGGAAGCTCCACCCCACTCTCTGCCCGCATTGGGTAGCCAACCATTAATGAATTTGACATATCAGTGTCACAGTGTTTAGCCTCAAAGCAACCACAAGTGACCACTGTACGGCAACTAGACTTTATATTAAGTTAGCAAAAAAGAAAAATATAGCCAAGCTAATAAATTAAGTTCCTAAAAATATATCGTGTTGTCTAAACATTTATATCAGATGATGCTTCTTGTTACTAGGTGACCAAAGAGCACAAAATTTTAAAATTAGATAGATACATAGATGACAGATAGATAGATACATAGATAGATAGATAGATAGATAGATATGTTGTTGTTGTTGTTATGTGTCCTCGAGTCGCTTGCAACTCATAGAGACCCTATGTACAACAGCCTAAACCATGCTCTATCCTGTGCCAATGTCACTGCCTCTGACACACCAATCCCGATGACCCCAGTCATTGAATTAATCCACTTCATAGAGGGTCTGCCCCTTCTGCGCTGTCCCCCTACTCTACCCAGCATGATGTCCCTCTCCAAGGACCTCCCTCCTTACAACATGTCCAAAGTATGTCAGACAAAGCCTCAGATTCCTTGCCTCCAAGGAGCAGCCTGGTTTAACCCTCTCAGGATGAATGTTTGTTTTCTTGGCAGTCCATGGTCTATTCAATACTCTTCCCCAGCAACACAGCTCAAAGGAATCAATTCTCCTTTTATCCTCCTTAGTCATTGTCCAACTCACTGATGCATAACAAGTGATTGCAAAGACCATAGCCAGTGTCAGACGCACCTTAGTCTCCAGAATGACACCATTGCTCTTCAGTACCCTGGAGAGGTCCCTAAAAACAGACTTTCCCATCACAATACATTTTTTTTTTATTTCCTGGCTAATGGTGCCAGGAGTGTTGACCATGGAGCCAAGCAGACTAAAGTTGTTAACAATCTCAATCTCTTCACCATCCATCCTGATGCTGTCAATTGGTCCAGTGGCGAGAATCTTTGTCTTCTTGACATTGAGCTTCAATCCACACTGAAGGCTGCAGTCCTTGACCCTCCACAGCAAGTGCTTGAGGTCCTCCTCAGTTTCAGCAAGCAGGGTTGTGTCATCTGCATAATACAGATTGTTAATAAATCTTCCACCAATCCTGATGCCACACTTCTCCTCATAGAGCCCAGCCTCTCAGATAATCTGTTCTGCATACAGGTTGAAAAG
>NW_006399916.1:1557048-1585123 GCF_000299155.1 Elephantulus edwardii
TAACTGAAATATGTTAATTGGTATACCATCTATTCCTGGGGCCTTATTTTTTGCTATTTCCTTCAAAGCAGCTTGAACTTCTTCCTTCATCACCATAGGATCTCTCTCACATGTGATTTCATTAAATTCTTCTATGTCTGCCAGTTCCTTTTGATACAGTGACTCAGTATAGCAGGAAGCCAAATAAATGGGAGATCCGGGATTTTGCCTACCGTGGACAGAGAGAGTGTTACACTGTCAGAGAAACTAAGAGTTACTTTCATTACCTGGCTCATAGTGGAGAAGGGCATAAGTAAGAACTTTAAGTGGACATTTTAAAATGAAACCAAACTGTTCATTAAATAAAAAGAGATAAGAAGGAGACACTAGAGATAGTGTAAACCTAGCATTATGTGACTCTAGTGAAGTTTATAAAGAAAGGATAATTACTAAAATTTCTATTTTGTTTACTTAATTGAGTGAAATGCACATTAGTATAAGGCCACTAATGTGGAGATGAGGATGTGCACAAAAAGCTTTTAGAAAATGTTATTTCTATTTTTATGATGACTATTCTGATGATAGATTGGATTGCATCTGTCCATGAAATGGTGGAAGTAAAACGTTACTAAACTCTTCCATAACAAGTCTAAGGAGAATTTGCCATACTTTGATTTTTCTTTTCAATATAATTCATAATTAAATATAAGTTTTTAATGATGAAGAACAAAGATTCAGGCTGATAAGGAGAACAAAATTATTTCTGTGATAATCAAGTGTATCAGAGTAATGAATTGAAAACAAAGTTGGACTGTTCTTACGGGGATAAGGACATTGAGGTGCTGGCATGAAGAGATAGTCAGATGAGGTTGTAATTGCAATTTTTTATTGGATTGGGGCTACAAATCCCACTGCACCATCTAGTCCCTGTATGACATCAATGGCTGTTTTTCTTTGGGTCGTTGTGAACAAATCCATGGTGTTATCCTGAAACCCCTCAAAGGCCTTTATATTAAAATGGAATTTAATCAGTCATAGAATGTGCAAATGAGAAAAGTTTCACTTAAAAACCATAACAAGTGAAAGAGTTTGTGGGGCATGTGAGAAAGTGGTTTCAGGCTTAGACAAGTAAATGTGAAATAGAAATAATTGTACCTTGTGCATAGTTGATATGCCAATAAATGTTTTCATATTTAAAGAAAAACTTCAACATGTGACTAAGTATATAGAAGCAAAAGTTCATAAGTGCTTATAACTGATTGGAATTTGTTTAGTGGGGGAAAACTACAAAAGCAGATAAACAAATCATAAAGAGTATAAGAATAGTTGTTTTGCATGCATTTGTTGAAGGAAGTCAAGTGAAAATTGATACAGGTTACTTGGAAGCAAAAGCAATCAGAATAAACTCATCCTTAGTTATCAACTGACATTTTCCTGTCCTCACTTAATATAAACAGGATGCTATATTGTTAGGTTCTTGTAGATTAATTTTCCTAGAAGTTAAATTTACAATTTCATAATCACTCTAATGGCTTCTCTCAATTTTATTTTATTTTCTGATTATTTTGCCCTACCATTTGATGATGTACTTTTTAAAATTCACCACCCAGTGTGTTTTGAATTATTCAATTATTCTGGTATTATTTGCCCAAGGTTGGGAGTGTTCCTTCTCATGATTGGATTCCTTTTATCTTTTCCCTTTATGTTCATTGAATTACCTGAAAATTCTGTGTTTTGAATACTGACCTATCTTCTAGCTTGTTACAAATCATTTTTATGAGAAAAATGTCTTTCAGAGTAAGTTCTATAAAACACAGGCTGTGATTTATTTTTCAGTTTGTAGAGAGTGAAATCAAGCTTCTCCTTGGAGGCTAGGATTTTAAAGTTCTGTCTCACATACTTTGGGCACATGGCCAGGAGAGACTGGTCCTTAGAGAAGGACATCATGCTCAGAAGGGTGGAGGGACAGCACAGAAGAGGAAGATCCCAGATGAGATGGATTGATGCAGTAACTGGGACAATGGGAGTTGGTGTGTCAGAATTACTGAGACTGGCTCAGGACAAGGCAGAGTTCAGAGCTGCTGTATATATGGTTGCTGTGGGTCGCAGGTGACTTGAAGTCACATAACAACATCATTTAAGTTTATGAAGAAAATGCTTTCTTCTTTATGTGAAATTATATGGCAGATATTTTTTATTGTAACCACCTTGTTCCACATTTAATACACAAGTTAAATATTAGCAGTTTGTATATATTAATATTTTCAAAATTATCCATTATATCCTTATTTTACCTTTTCCTCTGTAGTTATTAATAAAAACAATGCACATGCATACACATATATGATTTCTCACAAATAATCACACAATTTGAGATAGTAACTTTTATATTTGAGTGTGTATCAATGTAGGGATTAATTTTGAAGAGACTGCTGTTTTAATACCTTATTAAAGATAAATGTACTTAAAACAAACACAATGTTGGTTTTCATTAAAGAGAAAGCGGAAAGCAAATTATTTTCTATGAAATTGGGAATTTTTTATTGATTGTGTATATTTGTATTTGAAAAAAAACTTATCCTGAACTCTCTTGGTTTAGTAGTAAGGAAGTGCATTGTTAATGTAAAGGCACATGGTTCAAATTCACCAGCTGTTCCATGAGAGAAAGATGAGTGTTCTCCTCCCATATGGTTTACAGCCTCTGAATATCTTCTAGAGGATTAGCTACGTGTCAGGTTTAGTTTCTCAGAGTTCCTTTTGCTTGTCAGTAAGAGTCAGGGACCACTATAAACCCATGTCATATTAGAACACATTGAAACAGTAAGGAAAATTTATAGAAATAACAAAGGTTGAAAAATTTCCTGCTCCATTTTCTAAGCTTTCTAAAGCATTTACTTAGTTATAGCCAATGAATAAGGGCCCCTGATTTAAACAACACACTTAATAAGCTGTTTACAATATCACTGTAGACAAATGCCAATTCTTTTTTCTTCCAAAGCAACCAGAAACCTAGGAAAATGCCTAGGAGTTCAATACCTAAAATCGGGAAGCAAAATAGTGCACAAATATAAATTTTATTTGCAATGAACAACATTTGTAGAATGTTAATATTTCTGGGAAAGGACACTTCATTATATCGCATTGCTATTGAATTTGTTTTGATTCAAGGTACCTCTCAGTACAAATATGAAAGAAGTTAACTGACTTGATTTGTTCTCATGGTCTTTGGTAGGCCCAAGTCTGCAGTTGTGTCCGCTGTATATTTTGTATTCTAGCCAGCCTAGAGGATTGTTTTTTTTTCCTTCTTTAATTGAAGAGGCATTAATTTTTTTAATATTCCTTTAGGTAACTCAAAAAACCCTAGTGTCATAGTACATGGTATATTGGTCTGCTAACTAATAAGCTAGCAATTAGAATCTTCTAGCTGCTCTGTAGAACACAGGCTTTTCCCTTAAGGATTTATCCTCTTAGAAACCTAGTAGAGGGTGAACATGAGTCAGAACTGAGCTGATGGCAGTGAGGGCTTTTTTTTCCCCAGAAATTTCAGCTACTTGAGGTAAGAATTTGTGAATGGAAAAGAAGTATATTTAGCATGCTATTGGACTATGTAGTGTGTGTGGTTCACATGGCTGTCAATGGCTAATTTCTGAATGTAGATCATCAATTGTTTATTCTGAAAACTCAGTTGAAGCACGCTCATCAGGAGTTTCCCACTGATCTTTAAAATATTAGTAACTGATTTTCTGGTATCATAGAAACACAAGCCACTCACAGTATGACAGACTATCATGATGTATGCAATCATCGATTTAATGGGTAAATTGTTAGGTTTTTGTTGGGTATCGGGTTGAGTATGACCCATAGTGACCCTATGAACCCTGTCCTATCTTGTGCTACCCTCACACTTCTTGACATACAAGAGCCCATGGCGATGGTCACCCTGTCAATCTATGATGGGTAAATAGACATTATTAATTTAAATTTCCAAATAACTACACACTTGGAACACTTAGTTGTTTTCATGCAAAACCTATACATAAACCAAGTTATAATTGTGTGAACACACCAAGGGAATGTCTCATAGTTAAAATCAAGAAAGACATATGTCAGGATTGTGTCCTTTCTCCATACCTATTATTGTATTTTAATATTTTTGTTGGTTTTCATATAATAATTACATTACATTTTGTGCTGAGCAAATAATTTGAAAGTCTAGACTATTTGATTTTTCACAGCTTTAGTTTGCTTGGCTGCACAGTCAATACTCTTGGCACCAGCAGCCAGGAAATTAAAAGACGTATTGCCATGGGAAAGTCTGCTGTTAGGGACCTCTCCAGGGTACTGAAGAGCAATGGTGTCTCTCTGGAGACTGAGGTGCATCTGATACAGGCCATGGTCTTTGCAATCACTTGTTATGCATCAGAGAGTTGGACAATGACTAGGGAGGATAAAAGGAGAACTGATGACTTTGAGCTGTGGTGCTGGAGAAGAGTGTTGAATGTACCATGGACTGCTAAGCAAACAAACAGGTTCATCCTACAGAGGGTTAAACCAGGCTGCTACTTGGAGGCAAGGAGTCTGAGGCTTTGTTTGACATGCTTTGGACATATTGCAAGGAGGGATCAGTCCTTGAAGAGTGACATCATGCTTGGGAGGGTGGAGGGACTGCACAGGAGGGGAAGACCTTCTATGTTGTGGATTGATTCAGTGACTGGGGTAATTTGGGTGGGTGATTTGGAGACAGTGAGATTGGCACAGGACAGAGCAGCATTTAGGGCTGTTGTACAAAGGATCACTATGAGTTGCAAGCGATTTGACGGCACATAACAACAACAGACTATATTTCCAAGAATATGACATCCGAATTTGAGGAAAAATCATCAGTAACCTGTGCTATGCTGATGACACAACTATGCTTGCTAAAAGTGAGGAGGACTTGAGCCACTTGCTGCAGAAAATAAAATTCTACAGCCTTCAGTATTGATTACAAGTCAACATCAAGAAAACAAAAATCCTCACTGCTGGACCATCAGGCAATAACATGGGAGATAGAGAAAAGCTTGAAGTTGTTAACAATTTTATTTTACTAGGATCCACAATTCCAGGAATGGCATCTACTTTCAAAATAGCTTACCTCAGTAACCCCTATGAATTTGGAGAAACAATGAAAGTTATACAAGTGTTCAAGGCTTTTGTTCATAAGGTCTCCATGAGTTGTCTATGACTCTAAGGCACTTAGAGCTCTGTTGGCCTTAGTGGATAGAAAGGGACACTACCAAACCAAAGGTGGGTGATTTTAGTCTGTGGCCCTCAGGTCTGGTTGTAACAATTTTGGATGAAACATTCTTCTAAGTTACATAGCACTGGTCTGTCCATTTGCTGTACAGAGGTAACTCGTGGTTGCTGGGATGCTGAACGCTATGACAATGATGTGTCAAATGCAATAATGGTTACCCAGGGTGGAGAGTGTTTGGTGAAGCTCCCCAATTAAAACAAGCTTAGAAGCAGGAGTGGCATCAACTTCCAAAATAGCTTACCTCCAGAAACCCTATAAACTTGGAGAAATGATGAAAGTTATTACAAGTATTCAGGTGTTTCATTCATATGGTCGCTATGAGTCCTCTAAAACTCAACAACACTTAAAAACAACAACATAGAGAGAACCCAGTTGGCCTAGCAGACAGAAAGTGACACTACCAAGACAAAGATGGATGCTTTTAGTCTGTGGCCCTCAAGCCTGGTTTTATTGATTTTAGTCAAACATTATTTATTCTAAGTGGCATAGCACTGGTCTGTCCATTTGCTGTACAGAGGTAACTAACTTGTGGTTGCTGTGGTGCTGAACAACGTATCACTGATGTGTCAAAACAATAATGGTTACCCATGGTGGACAGTGTTTGGTGGAGCTCCCTGATTAAAAGACACTTGGAAGCATGAGTGGCATCCACTTCCGAAAGAGCTTGCCTCCAGAAATCCTATGAACTATGAACTTGGAGAAATGAAGAACATTATCCAAGTGTTCTTTTGTTCATAGGGTCATAATGAGTCATATATGACTCAATGACAGTTAACAACAACAGCAATAACAACAAGATACACAATCAGTGTCCATAGTAACGACAGTGAAGAAATCAAAAGATGTGTTGTATTTTGAAATCTGCTTCCAAGAACTTTCTCAAAGTGCTAAAGAATGACAATCTAAGTAAGTAAGTATGTAAGTTTAAAGCCTAAGGTGTGTCTCATCCAAGCCATGTTCTTTTCAACTATTTCCTATATATATCTGATGATTGAAAAATTAGTAAGAATTAGAGGAAAAACAATTACATCTTTAAATGGTGATGTTAGAGAAGAGTACTGAAAAAGAGCAAACGAGCCTGTCTTGGAAGAAGTGCTATCAGAGTGCTCCTTGAAGACAAGGATGGTGAAACTATGTGTGACATACTTTGGACGTGTTGCCCGGAAAGGCCTAGCTGTGTAAAGGTAGAAGGTCAGAAAATGAAGATGATCCTCAGCAATACGAATTCCTTCAGCAGCTGTAACAATGGGCTCAGGCATATCAGTGATTGTGAGGATGGTGCAGAATAGGACAAGGTTCAGATTTATGATTTTTAGGAGTATTAGGGATCTAGTTATTATGGTTATTATGGATAATATAAAGATTATTATTATAACTGCATGGAAGTCCAAATGGGCATGAAAAGGAAGGGGCTTTTTGGGGGGGTTCATTTTTTTGAGGTCATATTTGATATGTATTACTGCTCTTTTCCTCCCAACAGCAGGTGTCCTTGAGACTTTGGCTAGGACAAAAGTCTGCTCAAAAGTGTGGTGTTAGAACCCAGAAGATGGAGGGGATGGAACTGCTGGCCAGGGCTTGGAGCCTCCACTCTGGGAGTTTGACTGTTTGTTGCATCTGGGATTTAAAACGCCACAGTGCCCTTGGGTCTGCAGCTCTTGGTCCACATTTATTAATTTTCAAATGAATATTACTTGAATGATAAAACAATATTTTTGTCTATTTGCTGAATTGAATAACTTGGTGTTTCTGTGATGCTGCACACTGTTCCACTGTCTTGTCAAATACCATACTGGTTACCCATTATGTAGAGTGTTTGGATGAGCTTCTTGATTGATTTATACTCAGATGCAAAAGTGGCATCCATTTCCTAAACTAGATACCTCTGATAACTCTACAAACTCCCTAAACTCTACAAACTCTCTAAACTCTATAAATGTACAGAAATTGTTAGTTATAGAATAGAGTCTGTACAGAAATGATGTTATTTATAGAACAGAGTTCAGGTCTTTTGGGCAAAACTTACTCTCAGTAGTATTTGACTTGACAACACTTTACCACCACTAAATTAAACTAGTGCTGTTATATTCTTCCACTTTGTACATCACTCTTTGTCAATCTACAGTATGAAGTAACCTGGGTTTGCTGTGATGCTGAACTTGTACCATTAGGGTATCAAATAGCAGAATGGTTTTCCAATGTGGACAGTGTTTAGTGGAGCTCCCAGTTGTAAAACAGGTTTGGAAGAAGGAGTGACATCCACTTCCTAAACCACATGCCTCTGAAAACTCTATGAACTTTGAGAAAGAATGATAGTTATGGAAAGACATTAAGTCTTGTTCATAGAGTATCTATGAGTTGTGCTCAACTGTACAGAAATCAACAACAACAGCAACAAGGGTTATTATGAGTTGTAGTAAGGTTAATAACACTTAACAATAACAGCACTGCTTTACAACTTAACTTGATTACAGTGTGTGAGAAAAAGTTCCCCTATTCATAGGGTAACCACTGGGCCACTGGGCAGCATCATTATGGATGGTGAAGAGATTGAGATTTTTAATAGTTCTAGTTTGTTTGGCTCCACCATTAACACTATTTTTTCCCAGCAGCCAGGAAATCAAGAGACAAATTGAATTGGGAAAGTTAGCCAGCAGGGGCCTCTCAGAGTACTGAGGAGCAATAATGTCAGGTTGGAGAGTAACGTGTGCTTGATCCAGGCCATACAGTCTTCACAATTGCGTGCTATGCATTAGAGAGTTGGACAATGACTAGGGATGATAAGAAGAGAATTGATGTCTTTGAGGTGTGGTGCTAGATAAGTGTGTTGACTTGACTGCTAAGAGAACAAATAGGTTTGTCCTGGAGAGGGTGAAAGTGGGCTGCTCCTTGGAGGCAAGGATTCTGAAGCTTCATCCGACATATTTCGGATATGTTGCAAGGAGGGACCAGTCATTGGAGAGGGACATCATGTTTGGGAGGGTGGAGGGACAGTGCAAGAGAGGAAGACCCTTGATGAAATGAATCAATTCAATGATTGGGGTAATGGGAGTAAATGTGTCAGAAACAGTGAGGTTGGCACAGGGTAGAGCGGGGTTTAGGGCTCTTGTACACAGGGTCGCTATGAGTTGTATACGACTCAACAGCACTTAACAACCACAACAACTACATAGAAAGAGCTTTATTGGTCTAGTGGTTAGAAAATTATGCTACAAAGCCAAAGGTGAATTATTTTAATCCCTATTCTAGACTTTTTTTTTCCTAGACTTTAAAAAGACATTGGTTGCACCTTCTCCAAGACAAAGTTGCTTGTTCTATTGGTAGTTCATGGAAATATTCAACGGTTTACACTAACACTATGATACAAATATGTATAGATTTCATAGAAGCACTATTAGGAATACTAGAATTCCATTCTTCTAGTGTAATTCATGATATCATGATCAACACTTTCAAATGCCTTTGCTTGGTCAAGAAAATCCCAGAGCACACATTTCTGGTATTCTCTGCTTTCAATCATGATGCATCTGACATCACCAGGTTAAAATTCTGGTAATTCTCTGCATGTATACTGTTTTCAACAGTTTTAAAGAATCTAGCTAGAGTTAACTTGAGTGTGATGTTAGCAAAACTGAACAATAATGTCCACTGCTGGGTCACTTCTCGGAATGCTACAGCCCTCTTCCAGTAAGCAGGGGTGGCATCCACTTCCGTAACAGCTTGCCTCGGGAAACCCTATGAACCTGGAGAGAGGATGAAAGACACACAAGTGTTGAGGACTCTCCATAGGGTCGCTATGAGTTGCCTATGACTCGATGGCACTTAACAACAAACAACATAGCCCTCTTCTAATATGTTGCTCTGGTAGCTAAATTCTTCATTTTTTTTCACATAGATTAGTGAGGACACAGGGATGCATATGTTTGTAGATACATCTCAATTGATATTACATCGATATCTGGTGCCTTATATTGTTGACAATGCTTTCTGTGAAGCTGACACCTCATTTTATCAAACATAATGTTCTTTTTCAAGGTTTTAGTCCTTCTGATGACAACTCCAAAGTACATAAGATGAAATCTAACTATTTTCACTTCTATGAAGCTGATTATTCTTCACAGGCAGACTCATTTGTTCTTCTGTTAGACCAGGATATATTCAATATTCATCTCTTGCCCCATAATTGAAAGGCAGCAAGTCTTCTTTTTTTCTTCCTCATTGTCCATCTTTGGTATGTGTATAAAAATGGCTTGGACTAGTAACACCTTAGCCCTCAAAATGACAGTATATTTGTGTTTTTTAATACTTTATAAGTATATTGTGCAACATATTTGGCCAATGAAATATGACATTTGATTTCATAGCTGCTGTTTCCATGGATGTGTTATATGGATCCAAATACAATTAAATTCTTAATTATTTTAATATTTTCTGCACTTATTTTGTTTATTGGTGTAGTTGTGATGCTTTTTTGTAGTTTTCATGTAAAGATGCAATTCATAGTGAAAACTGTAGTCTTTAATCTTCATTATTAAGTTCTTGAAGTTTTTTTCACTTTCAGCAAGTGAGATTGTGTCATCTGTAAGTGCAGGTTGCTAATTTTTATTTTCCCAAGTAGATTACTAGGCCTTTCTTCGCATTGATTTTAATCCAGAACTTCATTGCAATCTGCTCAGCATGGACAACACTATTGGTATTTGAAATACCAGTGATAAAGCTTCTGGTATGACAACATCACAAAACCCACTACAAGGGAAGGCAATAGATTAGTGGTGGTTGCCCTTAGTAGAAATATAAAAGATATTTAAAGACCTACTAGAAAAACTGACTTCCCACATTATTTTTAAGATAAAGAGAGCTGTGCTTATAAATTGGGATTTATTGTTCCACTAATGTGTGTGAAACCTATACTTGGACCAAGAGGCAGTCGTCAGAACAGAGAAGGAAACACTGCATGGTTCAAAATTGGGAAATGCGTACACCATGGATGTGTCCTATCTCCATACCTTTTCAACCTGTATGCAGAACAGATTATCCAAGAGGCTGGGCTCTATGAGGCTAAGTGTGGCATCAGGAGTGGTGGAAGATCTATTAATAATTTGTGTTATGCAGATAACACAACCCTGCTTGCTGATACTGAACGCTTGGTGCAGAGGGTCAAGGACTGCAGCCTTCAATATGTATTGAAGCTCAATGTCAAGAAGACAAAGATTCTCACCACTGGACCAATTGGCAGCATCAGGATGGATGGTGAAGAGATTGAAATTGTTAACTTTAGTCTGCTTGGATCCACAATCAACAATCTTGGCACCAGTAGCCAGGAAATTAAAAAAAAAAATTATTGCAATGGAAAAATCTGCTGTTAGGGACCTCTCCAGGGTACTGAAGAGCAATGGTGTCACTCTGGAGACTAAGGTGCATCTGATACAGGCTTTGGTCTTTGCAATCACTTGTTATGCATCAGAGAGTTGGACAATAACTAAGGAGGATAGAAGGAGAATTGATGCCTTTGAGCTGTGGTGCTGGAGAAGAGTACTGAATGTACCATGGACTGCCAAGAAAACAAACAGATTCATCCTAGAGGGGGTTAAACCAAGCTGCTTCTTGGAGGCAACGATTCTGAGGCTTCATCTGACATATTTTGGACATATTGTAAGGAGGGACAGGTCCTTGGAGAGGGACATCATTCTTGGAAGGGTGGTAGGACGGCGCAGAAGAGGAAGACTCTCTATGAGGTGGATTGATTCAGTTACTGGGTAATCGGGATGGGTGTGTCGGAGGCAGTGCGATTGGCGCAAGCTAGAGCAGGGCTTAGGGCTGTTGTATATAGGGTCGCCATAAGTCGCAAATGACTCTATGGCATATAACAACAATAACATCCCTTGTGTAATTCCATGTACTAGTATCAACTCAACATAATTCATTACATTTGATCTGAAACTGTGTCACAGCTCTATTGGCAACTGGTAAGAAACTGCGTTGCAGTCCCAAAAGCACATGGTTTGAAACCACCAGCTGCTCAATGGAAGGATGGACAATCCTCTCCTATGAGATTAACTGCCTCTGAAAACCTGCTGGAAGGTCAGCTATGGCTTAGTTCCACTCAGTGGTACTCAACAACAACATAGGTAACCATGCAGTGGATTTTCAGAGCTTTAAATCATATGAAGGATATGGTCCTTCTTTCTCCCTTGGTGCCAGTGGTGTATTCAAATATCCTGCCTTTGCGGTAGTAGTTAAATTTCCTACCTAAAGGTATTGGTAGACCCAACAAGATCTATAAATATGTGATTATTTGAATCATACAGTCTTTGCTGATGTAATTAAGCTAAAAATAAAATATAAAAATGAGATCATCCTAGATTTACAATGGGTTCTAAATTCATTGATGAGTATTTTATGCTTGCTCTTATCTTTCTCCCCTCTCTTTTTTATTATTATTAATTTTAATGAAAATTTACATAGATTTTGGATTTCTATTCATTCATTGTTGCACTTTTCTCCCTGCCCATCCCTCCCTCTAGTTCACTCTTCTCTTTGAAAAGTAAAAGAAAAATTCTTTCATTGTTATACAATCCCCACACTTCCAAGTCCACTCCACTGTGCAGCCTTCGTTCTGGACTCCTGTCATTACAATAATACCTAATCATATGTCCCCCTTAAACAGTTCTCTCCCTCATCAGTTTCAATGCAGTATACGTAATTTTATCCCATCTTTTTCTCCATATCTCCCCACCCCAATATCAGTCCCTTTTTGCAACAGTGACATTATGCAGCATTTGTCCTTTTGTGATCGAGATATTTCACTAAGCCTAAAGTCTTCCAGGATCACCCATTTTGAATAATATTGAATGAGGTCCTTGTTTTTCAATGCAGCATAGTATTCCACTGTGTGAATATACAGCAGCTTCTCTATCCATTCTTTTGTTGATAGGCACTTAGGTTGATTCCAACTCTTTGGTATTGTAAACAAAGCCATGATAAAGATGGGTGTGCGTATATCTGCTTGGATGGCGGTTATGGTCTCTTTGGGGTATATTCCCTGTGGTGGATTTGCTGGGTCAAATGGTATTTCTATTTCCAATTTTTTGAGATAAGAGCCATACTGCCTTCCACAGTGGTTGCACCATTTTACACTCCCACCAACAGTGAATAAGGGCTCCAGTTTCTCTACAACATCACCAGCATTTGTTGTTTGCTGTTCTGTTAAATTTTGTTATTGATACTGGGGTGATGATGTCTCATAGTTGTTTTAATTTACATCTCTCTTAGGGCTAGGGATTTTAACATTTCTTCATTTGTTTGTCTGCCATCTCAATGTCTTTGGTGAAGTGTCTGTTCATATCTTGTGCCCATTTTTCAATTGGATTGTTTACATTTACCTTATTGTGGTGCTTGAGTGTTTTATAAATTCTAGATATAAGTCCCTTATCTGGCATGTCATTACCAAATAATTTTTTTCCAGTCTGTGGCTTCCCTTTTTATCATGTTGGAGAATTTTGTGGATGTGAATAGGGATTTTGTTCTTAGAAGGTCCCATTCAACTATTCATCTATCCTCTCCTGGTTGTAAATTTTTCAGGATGCTTGGAAGACTGTTTATATGTGGAATAGGACTTAAAGATTTCTTCCAAGCTTTTCTCTAATGAAGTTTATAGTCCTTGGTTTTAGTCCTGGGTCAATGATCCACCTTAAGTTGGGTTTTGTGTATGGCATGAGGAATGTATCTTGCTTGAGTTTTCTGGAGAGAGTTTTCCAATTTTGCCGACACCATTTGTTAAAAAGGCTTTTGCTTCTCCACTTAACTGATTTCATCTCTTTGTCAAAAATCAGTTGACACTAGGTAGATTGTCTGATTTCTGAATTCTCAATTCTATTCCAATGATCTATGTGTCTGTCATTGTACCAGTACCACTCTGTCTTGACCACCATGGAAGTGTATCAGGATTTGAAATCAGGGAGTCAGATGCCTCCTACCTTGTTTCTCTTTGTAAGTAGTGTTTTGCTTATTTGGGGCTTCTTTCCATTCCAAATAAAACTGGAGATTGCCTTTTCCATATCTTTGAAGAATGAGATTGGTATTTGTATTGGGATTGCATTGAACATATAAATTGTCTTTGGTAGCGTTGTCATTTTCACAATAGTGAGTCTTTTTATCCATGAACAATGGATAGTTTTCTACTTCTCAAGGTCTCTTTTTGTTTCTTCTATTAATGTTTTGTAATTTTCTTTGAATAGATCCTTTGTGTTTCTGGTTTGATTTACTCCCAAGTATTTAATCTTGTGATTAGCTATTGTGAAAGGGTATTGTTTTTCTTAGCTCTAGCTCTGTATTCTCTTTGTCACAGTAGAGAAATCCAACTGATTTTTGTATATTAATCTTGTATCCTGCCACGTTGCTGTATTGGTCAACTATGTCCAGTAGTTTTCTTGCTGAATCTTTAGGGTTTTCTAAGTATACTATCATATCACCTGCATAGAGAGATAATTTTACCTCCTCTTTTCCAGTTTGGATACCTCTTATTTCCTTCTCTTGTCTTATTGCTATCACTAAGACTTCTATACAATGTTGAATAAGAGAGGTGTTAGTGGGAAGCCTTGCTTAGTTCCTGTTCTTAAAAAGAACACCTTTAACTTCTTTCCATCGAGATAAATGTTGGCTCTCGGGTTTGAGTGTACACTTTTTACTCTGCTGAAGAAATTCTCTTCTAATCCCTTTTTGTTGAGTGTTTTAGTAAGGAAAGGATGTTGGATTTTATTAAAGGCCTTTTCTGCATCACTTGATAGGCTCATGTGGTTCTTGGTCTTTGCTTTGTTAATGTGATGAATTGCGTTAATTATTTTTCTTATGTTGAACTATCCTTACATAACTGTTATGAATCCCACTTGGTCATGGTGAATTATTTCTTTAATGCATCATTGGATTCTGTTGGCCAGTATTTTATTCAGGATTTTTGCATCTATTTTCATAACAGATATTGACGTCTAGTTTTCTATATGTTTTAGTGATGTCCTTTCCTGGCTTTGGTATCAAGGATATGTTTGCTTCATATAATGAGTCTGGGAGAATTCCATCATTTTCTATTTTCTGAAATAATTTATGTAGAATTGGTGACAGTTCTCTGAATATTTGATAAAATTAACTTGTAAAACCATCTGGTCCAGGGCTTTTCTTGGCTAGAGGTTGTTTTAATTCCTTTTCAATTTCTTCTTCTTTAATGGGTCTGTTCAGGTGTTCAGTTTTGGTTTGTGTCAGATTAGATAGGTTGTGAATTTCTAAGTATTTGTCCATTTCCTCTAGGTTTTCATATTTGCTTGAGTATAGTTTTCCATAATATTCTAAAGTCAACCTTTTTATTATAGTTGGTTCTGTTGTGATGTTGCCCATTTCCTCTCATATTCAGATTTTTCATCTCTTTTCCTTCTTTTGTTAGTTTTGTTAGTGTTCTGTTAATTTTATTGACCTTTTCAAAGAACCAACTCCTAATTTTGTTGATGGTTTCAATTGTTTGTCTGTTTTCTATTTCATTTATTTCTGCTCTAGTTTTTATAATTTCAGTTGTTTTAGAGAATGTCAGGTTTTCTTGCTATTCTTTTCCTATTTGTTGGACATGATGGGTTAGAGAGTCAACGTTCATTTTTTCTTGACTTTTGATGTGTTTCCTTTTTGCTATAAATGGTCTTCTGTTTACTGCTTTGGCTGTTTCCCAGAGGGTTTTTGTTGTTGTTGTTGTTTGGGTTTTTTGGGGGGGTTTTTTTGGTGTTTTTATTGTCATTTGTTTCTAGAACTTTTTAATTTTATTTTTTATTTCTTTTAGTACCTTTCATGTTCAAGCAAGTTGTTATTCACCTTCTAAATGTATGGGTTTTTTTTCTCCTTTATTCTCTAGTTTTTAAGTTATAATTTTGTAAAATGGTGATCTGAGAAGAAGCTTTATATTATTTTTATATTTTTACTTTATTGATGCTTCTGACCTAAAATGTGATCTGTTCTGGAGAACGTTCCATGCACATTGGGGAAGAAGATATATTGTGATGTTTTATTTTTTTTTTGCATGTTTGCATTGTTGTATGTTGTTGTTATGTGCCGTCAAGTTGCTTGCGACTCATAGCGACCCTATCTACAAAAGCCCTAAATTCTGCTTTGTCCAGTGCCAATTGCACTGTCTCCGATAAACTCATCCCGATTACCATAGTCACTGAATCAATCGACCTCATGGAGGACCTTCCCCTCCTGTGCTGTCCCTCCACCCTACCAAGCATGATGTCCCTCTCCAAGGACTGGCCCCTCCTTACAATATGTCCAAAATATGTTAGACGAAGCCTCGGAATCCTTGTCTCCATTGAGCTGCTCGGTTTAACCCTTTCAAGAATGAATCTGTTTGTTTTCCTAGCAGTCCATGGTACCCTCAATACTCTTCTCCAACACCACAGCTCAAAGGCATAAATTCTTCTTCTGTCGTCCTTAGTCACTGTCAAACTCTCTGATACATCACAAGTGATAGCAAAGACCATGGCCTGTATCAGACACACCTTAGTCTCCAGAGAGACACCATTGCTCTTCAGTACTTTGGAGAAGTTCCTAACAGCAGACTTTCCCATTGCAATACATCTTTTAATTTCTCATGGCTACTAGTGCTAAGAGTGTTGACTGTGGAGCCAAGCAAACTAAAACTGTGAACAATCTCAATCTCGTCACCATCCATCCTGATGCTGCTAATTGGTCCAGTGATGAGAATCTTTGTCTTCTTGAGATTGAGCCTCAATCCATATTGGAGGCAAGCATTTCAGGTCCTCCTCAGTTTCAGCAAGCAGGGTTGTGTCATCTGTGTGACTCAGATTGTTGATGAATCTTCCACCAATCCTGACCCCACATTTCTCCTCATAGAGCCCAGCCTCCCGGATAATCTGTTCTGCATACGGGTTGAAAATGTATGGAGACAGGACACATCTCTGATGTAGCCTATAAATATCTATGAGATCAAGTTGGGTTTTTGTGCAGTTTAATTCTTCAGTATCTTTGTTGAGTCTCTTTCTGGTTGTTCTATCTTTTCTTCTGAGTGGTGTATTGAAGTTTCCAAACACTATAGTAGTTTTGTCTATTTCCCTTTTCAGTTTTGTTAATGTTTGTTTTATATATTTTCATTTCTTTCATTTGGTATATATATATATATATATATATATATATAAAATTGTTGTTATGTCCTCTTGTTCTATTCACCCTTTAAGAATTATGTAGTGACCTTCTTATCCTTTGTGATGGGTTTAGCTTTGAAATTTATATTATGAGAAATTAACATCTCTACTCCTGCCTTTTCCTCTCATCATTTGCTTGGTATATTTTTTCCCCCATCCTTTTGTTTTTAGTGGTTCCTTATCTTCATTTTTCAGGTGTGTCTCTTGTAGGCAACATATTAATGGATTTTGGTTTTTTATCCAGTCTACTACTCTTTTTCTCATCAGTGGTGCATTTAAATAATTTACATTAGTGTGATTATTGAGAGGCAAGGTTTGGTTGCTATCATTGTGTTATTTTTGGTGTTGTTGCTAGTTACTATGACCCTTTCTGCTTTCTGTGGCGCTTCTGTAAGAAGGAAGTCTCTTGGTGTTTCCTGCAATGCTGATCTTATTTTTACAAACTCCTTTAGGTTCTGTTTTTCTGGGATTATCTTGAGCTCTCCTTCATATTTGATGGACACTCTTGCTGGGTAAAGTATTCTTGGTTGACCGTTGTGTTGAGGGTTTGATATATAGCATTCCACTGTCTTCTTGATTGCATGATTTCTGCTGAGAAATTGGTACTTAATCTTATCTACTCTGCCTTATAGGTTACTCTTTTTTTCCTCACTTGCTGCTTTCAGAATTCTCTCCTTATCTTTATTTCTGGCAAATTTGACTATGATATGCCTTGGTGTTTTTCTTCTGTAGTATATTCTATATGATGTACAGTTTCTTGAATATATATTTTCTCATTCTTCATTCTGCCTGGGAAGTTTTCTTCTACTAATTTTTCCATAACTTTGTCAATGTCTTTACTTGCTTCCTCCTTTTCAGGGATTCTTATGAGGTGCATGTTATTTTTCTTGATAGTGTCCCACATTATTCTTAGGTTTTCTTCTTTTCCCCCTTCTTTTTTGATTTTGCTTTCTGCTTTAGCAAATCAATGGTGACAATTCTATCTTCTATTTCACTGGTTCTGTGTTCCATCTCTTCAACTCTGTTCATGTAACCCTTTTTCATGTTGACAGCACCTGAAACATTGGACCTCATATTTTGGATCATGGTTTCTTGTTTTTTATTTCAGTGCCTCTAATGCCTCCTTAGTTTTTTCTGCATTGTTTTGGACCGATTTTTGCTTGAAGTGCCCTGTAATTCTTCAAGTTTCTCACACATTGATAATATCCATTCATGGTTCTTTTGAATTCTGTGTCAGAAAGTTCTTTCTTGCTTCAGGAAATCCATTACTATTGCGTCTCTTTGAGGGGTGATACCTTGCTTTGGGGTTGTGTGGGGAGTGAGGTAGTCTGCTTCTTTCAGGACATTGCTGTGGTAGAGTGTTTTGTACCTGAGATGATAGCTGGTCCTTGATCTGACATCACTGCTCCAGAGGAAGCTTGGGCAGGCACACAAGCAAATGTACTTAGGGTGAGTGCATGTGCAGACACACACTTGGGTGGTGTGAGGGGAGAGGGAGACACACACACACAGATGCACATAGGAGGGGAATGTGGCAGAGACCTCACTCAATTTCCTGGTGTCCTGCTTGCATCTGGTGGGTGGGTTTCACTGCAGCTTACTGTTCTCTGCTACAGCTCGCTGCTCCCCAGTATGGCTCACTACACCCCACAGAGGCTTGCTGTACCCCTCCAACATTAGCTGCAGCCTGCCAGTGCTTGCAGCTTCCACAGCTCTTACATGTCCACGCTGATCCACAGCAATGTTTTGAGAAGCACCTATATATTTGTGCTCTCTTTTTGGCCTGAATCTTGCAAGGCCTAGGGCCTGACAGCAGTTTTTTCCCCAAAGTACCTGGCAGAGAATGGAGGAAGCCTGTTTTTCCCTTCTAGAAGAGGCTTCTCATCTCTGTCGAGATGCCCAGGAACTCCCTGTTGCCTGAGTTAAGGATTCCACGTTGTCAGGCCTGACAGCAGTTTGTTCCCCAAAGTACTTGAGTGAGCATGGAGGAAGCCAATTATTCCCTTCTGGAAGTGGCTGCTCACCTCCTTCAAGATGCCTAGAACCTCCCTGTTGCCTGAGTCAAGGGGTTCCACATGGTCAGGCCTTACAACAGTTTGTCCTCCAAAGCAGCTGAGTAAATGATGAGTGTTTTAGTAAGAAGAAAAACACAAGAGAGAAAGTTATAAGAATGTAGAAACAGATTTTATAATTGTGTAGCCCCAAGTAACATAAAACCTGGAGCCTCGAACAAAGATGGCGGCGCCCTGGTGGCGAGCCGCGCTGCAGGGAGGTCAGCGATGGAGGACGCTCAGCACCTCAGCCGCCTGCCAGCGGCGGACCGCCCCGCTGGGGCCGATGCCCAATGCGGACATCGACGTGAGCAACCTGGAGCAGCTGGAGAAGTACCGCAGCTTCGACCGCTACCAGCGCCGGGCAGAGCAGGAGGCGCAGGTCCTGCACTTGTGGCAGACCTACCGGGAACACTTCGGGAAGAAGTCAGATCCTGAAGGCCAGATTGACATCGGGCTGCCCCCACCCAAGATCTGCAGGGCCCAGCAGCTGCTGGAGCGCAAACAGTTCCTCCAGGCACTCTGGACCAACGCAGAGGAAGAGCGGGCTGCCAGGCTCAGAACCGCCCAAGTCCCCGTGGAGGTCGTGCGGGCCGAGTGGGAGAGGACCTGCGGCCCTTACCATAAGCAGCGACTGGCGGAGCACTACGGCCTCTACCGGGACCTGTTCCAGGGCGCCACCTTTGTGCCCCGAGTCCGCCTGCACGTGGCCTTCGCGGTGGGAGAAGAGGACCTGATGCCCGTGTACTACGGCAACGAAGTCACCCCAACTGAGGCCACTCATCTGCCGGAAGTGACCTATGAGGCAGATGAAGGCTCCCTGTGGACCTTGCTGCTCACCAACCTGGATGGACACCTGCTGGAGCCAGATGCTGAGTATGTCCACTGGCTGGTGACAAACATCCCGGGGGCCCAGGTGACAGAAGGCCAAGAGATGTGTCACTATCTGCTCCCCTTCCCTGCCCAAGGTTCCGGCTTCCACCGCTTTGTCCTCCTGCTCTTCAAGCGGAATGGAACCATCGACTTCTCCGAGGACACCCGCCCCTCACCCTGCTATCAGCTGGCTCGGCGGACCTTCCACACCTTTGATTTCTATAAGAAACACCAGGAAGCCATGACCCCATCTGGCCTCGCCTTCTTCCAGTGCCGCTGGGATGACTCAGTCACCCATGTCTTCCACAAGCTTCTCGACATGCGGGAGCCCGTGTTTGAGTTTGTGTGGCCGCGCCCTTACCACCCCAGGCAGAAGCGGTTCCCCCACCGACAGCCTCTATGCTACCTTGACCGATATCGGGACAGTCACGAGCCCAGCTACGGCATCTACTGAGGGCCCGAGTGCCACCCCTGCGCAGATGGACTAGGCCTCAGGTCACCCTGCCAGGCCTCAGCTGGGGCTGGAAAGAGCAACAGAGGCACAGCTCCAGGGGCCCAGCTGTGTTCCCAGCCCGGCCTGAGGCCAGACCTGTGCAACCCTCCCAGCAGGCCTGGGATGGAGGACAGGAATAAAGAGTTTCTGTTTGGAAAAAAAACAAAACACAAAACAAAACAAAACAAAAACCTGGAGCCTCCAGAAACGGATATACGCAAGATAAATTTGTCTCCTAGAGCTTCCAGAGGGAGTAAAACCCTGACAACATATTAATTTGGACCACAGTCTCCACAACTGTGATAAAATAAATTTCTTTTTAAGCCACTGGATCTGTCATAATTTATTATGATTGCCCCAGGAAACTAATACATCAGGTGTGAAAAGTATAAGAAGACTATTTCCATCCTCTTAATTTATTTATGTATACAAGAAGAAAGAGTAGGGCTTCAACACTCCTTTTTGTTTCCTAGATTTTCATGTCTTTGTCAAATTGAGGAGGCCCTGAATCATTTGCTTCATAAAGTCAAGAACTGTATTCTTCAATATGGTTTGAAGCTCAACATCAAGAAGACAAAGATTCTCACCAGTAGGCCAATTGGCAACACAGTGATAAATGAAGAAGAGATTGAGGTTGTTAACAATTTCAGCTTCTTCAGCTTTACAATCAATGCTCTTGACACCAACAGTCAGGAAATAAAAAATAAATTGCGTTGGGAAAGTCTGCTATCAGGGACCTCTCCAGAATCCTGAGGAGCAATGACCTCAGTCTACAGACTAAGGTGCACCTGATCCAAGCCATGGTCTTTGTAATTACATGTTATGTATCAGAGCACTGGACAGTGACTAAGGATGTCAGAAGAAGAATTGATTTCTTTTAACTGTGGTGCTACAGAAGAGTACTGAACATATCATGTAGAACAAATAGGTCTGTCTGGGAGAGGATGAAACCAAATTTCTCCTTGAAGCAAGGATTTTGAAGCTCTGCCTCACATACTTTGGGCACATGGCCCAAAGGGACAAGTCCTTGGAGAAGACATCATCCTTGGAAGAGTGGAGGGACAATGCAGGAGGAAGATCCTGTATGAGGTGTATTGACACAATAAACTGGGATAACTAGGGTAGCTGTGTCAGAGACAGTGACATTGACTCAGTATAGAGCAGGGTTCAGAGCTATTGTGCATAGGGTGGTATGAGTTGTAGTCAACTGGACAGCACAGAACAATAAAACAACAAAAATCTAATAAAATGTCTGTGTGTATGATATTACGTAGACATTCATTAATCTTTTCTTTCTCTCTGATAAGTCATTTATATGTAATATATAGGTAAATCTTTAGAAGCAAGGATTTTGAAGCTCCATCCCATATAAATTGGGAATGCTGCCAGAAGGGAACAGTTCTTAGAGAAAGACATGCTTGGAAGGGCGGAGAGGCAATGCAAAAGAGGAAGACGCTGATTTAAATTGATTGACACAGTGACAGTGATAACGGGTAATTGTA
Source organism: Elephantulus edwardii (assembly GCF_000299155.1). Classification (NCBI taxonomy): domain Eukaryota; kingdom Metazoa; phylum Chordata; class Mammalia; order Macroscelidea; family Macroscelididae; genus Elephantulus; species Elephantulus edwardii. Next base: position 1,578,435 of record NW_006399916.1, read on the forward strand.
GAGCAGGTTTCAGAGCTATTTATTGTTCAGAGAGTTACTATGAGTTGTAGTTGACTTGATGGCATATAACAACAACAAAATATATTTTTGTCTAAGTTTCCAGGGATGTTTGCATCTATTTCTTATTCTGGTCCTGCGTTGAGTAACAATGTGGAATAATGCAGCATGGAATGACAGAGGAAAGGAAAGGAATAGTTTCTTCATGTGAGGTTATAATACTGGTGGCAACAATGGAAATTTGGTTATATACAGGGAAGCTCATCAAATAAATATATCAAGGGTAATGTGAGAAAGGATTCTCATGATTTAAAATGAATTTAGATGATGGCAAGAGGGTAAATTAAAATAATCCTTGAAATTATAAATAAAAATTGGCAGAGAGAGATGTGTATCTTTGTGTGTCTATATTTAGGGAGCTCTGATTGCCTAGTGATAAGAAGTTGTGCTTCAATCCTGAATGCTATATAAATCATATTGTTATTGTGTACCATTGGATCAGAATTGACTCAACTGACACTCCATCTTTTTTCTGGGGAGCAGGTGGTGGCTTCAAACTAAATGCCAATATGTATCATGTAATATTGTTGCTAGATGTCATTAAGTTTTCTACAACTCAGAGTGACCCTATGAACAACAGAACTGAACTTTGTCCTAGCCTAAACTATCATCATCATCTGATATGCATGAACCGTTATTACAATCACTGTGTATTACAATCATCTTGTTAGAGGTCTTCTTCTCTTATTCTGACCACTCCCTCACATTTTCCATCATGATGTTCTTTTGCAAGGACTAGTATGTAATAGTACACCTATTGTGTAAAATATAATCTCTGAGTTCATGTTGATACAAATGCTTGCATATGCATATACATCTGACATACACAGGCATGAAAATGTTTTACTAAATATATAAATATAAAACTTAATGATTAATATTTACAAAGGGGAAAATGGTAATTTTATTATGGGAAAGAATTTTAGACACTTTTGAATTGATAAATTAGATAAATTCATAGTGTGTTCCACATGATGGCATACAATAAGAAGAATAAAGCATCATTTTGGAAAAATTCCCACATAGATACAGCCTAAAAATAATCACAAGGGAATATTTGATAAATTCTAATTGAATAACATTCTATAAATTAATTTGGCCTCTTCAGTAATCTTCAAAATATTAAGCTCATCAAAGAAAAACTAAGCAGCTTGAAGTAGACTAATGATCTATTACAGTGACACGCAACACGGGATTCTAAGAGGATTCTTTTGGTAAAAAGAATATTTCACTAATTGGCAAAAAGCAATAAATTAGTAAAATAAGTATGGGAATTAAATGGTAATGGTGATTCTGTGAGGTGATCACTTTGTCCTGCAATCTGATAACATGTAAAACCATAATACACATGAACAGATTCTACTTTTCTCATCTTTTTGTGGGCTAGATGCAAGCTCATTTTCCATTCAACTCTGGAAACTCTATGAACTTTGATAAATGCCAATAGTTGTAGAGGGTCTTCGGGCCTTTTATTCATAGGGTCACTGTGAACCGTGCTCAACTTGAAGGCAATCAGCAACAACAATAACCTTACGTGCACATTGTGTGTGTGTGTGTGTGCGTGTGTGGTATTAGTTGTAAACTCTTTCATGTAACACTGTCTTTCTGTTTGTTCAACAAAAGTCCCTGCATTTTGATGCATTATACTGTCTACATTGCTAAATTCAGTTCATGTATAATTTGTTGCAGCTTCTGACATGTTATTCCATGAATAAGATACTTTAAACTTTTCTTTTCTTTCAAGGTACCCCTGCCTATTTTTTGTATAAAAGTATGTTGTTGTAATGTGTCATTGAGTTGTCTGCAGCTCACAGCAGCTTTATGTACAAGAGCCCTGAACCCAGCTCTATTCTGTGCCAATCTTATTGTCTCTGGCACACTTGCCGCCATTAATCCGGTCGCTGAATCAATCCATCTGATTGAGGTTCTTCCTCTCTTGTGCTGTCCCTCCACCCTCCAAAGAATGACGTCCCTCCAAGGACTGGTTACTCCTTGCAACATGTCCAAAGTATATCAGGGGAAGCTTCAGAATCCTTGCCTCCAAGGAGCAGCCCAAACTCAACCTCTTTAGGAAAAACCTGTTTGTTTTCTTAGTAGTTCCTGGTATATTCAATACTCTTCTCCAGCACCACAGCTCAAAGGCATCAATTCTCCATCATCCCTACACCAGGAGGCAGTCATCAGAAGAGAGCAAGGAAACACTGTGTGGTTCAAAATTGGAAAGGGTGTATGCCAGGGATGTGTCCTAACTCCATATCTTTTCAATCTATATACAGAACAGATTATCTGGGAAGCCAGACTCTATGAGGAGAAATGTGGCATCAGGACTGGAGGAAGACTCATCAAATAATTGGTGTTATGCAAATGACACAACCCTGCTTGCTGAAACTGAGGAGGATCTGAGCTTGCTGCAGAAGGTCAAGGACTGCAGCCTTGAATATGATTAAAGATCAACATCAAGAAAACAAAGATTCTCACCACAGGCGGGTTAGTGGTATTATAATACATGGTGAAGAGATTGAGATTGTAAACAGCTTCTATTTGCTTGGCTCCAAAATCAATTCTCTTGGTATCAGCAGCCAGGAAATTAAAAGAGGAAATTCCATTGAGAAAGTCTGATGTCAGAGACCTCTCCAAAGTACTGAAGAATAATGATGTCAGACTGGAGACTAGGTTTGCCTAATCCAGGCCATAGTCTTTGTAATTACTTGCAATGCATCCTTTGAAAAGTACATTAGTTTTCCAAAATGAGTTCAAATTAATAAAACCTTTGTCTTGACTCTGGAATAATTTATATGGCATTGGAATATCTATATCTTATAAATTCTCTTACAAAAACATCTGGTGTTATTATATGTAACCAAGTCATTTCCAACTTGTAGTGGACCTAGCCCACAGTACTTTTTAGGCAGTGCTCTCTACCATCACAGATTAAGAGGTCTGCTTGTCGACCCCAGTAAAGTGTACAATGCTGCAAAGTCCTTAAGGCTCTTTTACTCTGTCCTTTGGGATTCTATGAGTTGACATTAGTTCAACAGCAAAATATTTCAAAATTTCTTTTTCCCTACCTGTAGTCAAGAAGGTAACAGGAGAGGAAATCAGAATTGAATATTTTTCTGACTTGTACATATTTATAGCTTATTTGAGAAATTTTTCATTATGTAAGCAGTAAAATATGTTAACTGGGCTCCAAGATGTGTTTTACTGTTTCTTTGCTTAATGGCTGACTGTCTCTGTTTCCATAATCACATATTTGTCAGAAGACAGCATTGGGAGAATCAAGATTTTGCGCGCGCGCGCGCGCACACACACACACACACACACACACACACACACACACACGACAGTGGGATTTTTGGTCTTGTTAGTATGCACGCATAGAGAAAAGTGTTCTTTTACTCTGTTTATGTTATTTTTATTTGGTTAATTTTATGGTATCATAGGAAGAATTTTACAAATATTATTTTCTTTTACCTTATTTAAAGAGAATTGCTGTTGTTCTTACATGCAGCCAAGTTAGAATGGACTCAAACTGATAGAAGGTTTTTAGAGGCTCTAAGTCACACAGAGCTTTCCCATATTTTTCTTGTGAAGCAGATGGTGGAATAGAACTACTGTCTTTTTGTCTTTTGGTTAACAGTACATTTCCGTAACCCTTAGGCCACCAATATTGGACATTTAATGTTTGTTAATTTCCTCAAAGTTATGAATATTCCTGAAAATATTATTTTAATCAAGGTAACTAATTTAAATAATAGACTTTTCAAAAGCCTTTTATTTGGGAAGTAGATGGCCCATCCTTCTTCCTAGTCTGTCTTAATCAGGGAGCTCCACCAAAACCAGCCCACGGTGGGAAACTCTTTTGGAATTTGACACATCAGTAGCTAATATTTTAGTATCACAGCAACCCCAAGTAATCACAGTACAGCAAACTGACAGACAAGTGCTGCACCACTTAGAACAACATTGTTTCCAAACATGATCAATAGCAGTCCCAACATATTGCTGTTGTTGTTGTTGTTATTGATTGCTGTTGAATTGAACACGATTAACAGCAACATTATGAACTAAATGTCTGATGCCTTTCTATAACTATCATCATTTCTCCAGGTCCATAGTGTATTCAGAGGCCTGTAGTTTAGGAAATGAATGCTCCTGCTTCCAAACCTGAATCAATCTGGGAGCTCCACCAAACACTTCCCGTGATGGATAGCCAATTATAGTGTTTGACACACCTATGGTACAGTTGTTTATCATCACAGCGACTCCAGGTTACTTTGGGAAAGCAAATAGAAAGACCACTGCTCTACAACTTAAAAGAATATTCATCCCAAAAATCAATTAACGTTTGCTGGGGGGGGGGCTATTCCTTGGAGAGGGATATGATGTTGGGATGAATGGAGGGTTGGCGAAAGAGAGGAAGAACCTCAACCAGGTGGATTGACAAGGTGACTGCTGCAATGGGCTCTGTGTGTCAGGAAGTGTGAGGATGGCACAGGACAGGACTAGGTTCACATGTTTTGTTCACAGTGTCACTATGAGTCCTACTTGACTTGATGGCACCTGACAAAAACAACAACAACAACAATAACTAATTTAATAGTACAAATGTTACAGCATAACTCATTTATACTTTTAAAATATGTCTTATTTTTAATCCTGACATTGTTTTCTATTTGCTGCAGAAGATCAAGGACTACAGCCTTTGGCATGGGTTGCATCTCAACATCAAGAAAACAAAGTTCCTCACCACAAGATGAATAGTCAATATTATGGTAGATGGGAAAGAATTGAGGTTGTCAAGGATTTAATCTTCCTTAGTTCAACAATCTCTTGTTATCAGCAGTCAGGAAATCAAGAGAAGTTTTGCATTGGAAACTTGGCTTTCAGAGAACCTTCCAAAATGATATCACTTTGATGACTAAAGTGATCCTGATTCAGGCTATGGTCTTCTTAATCACCTGCTATGTGTAGAGAGTTGGATGGTGAATAAGAATGGCACGAGAAGAATTGAGGCCTTTGGGTTGTGGTACTGGAGAAGAGTATTAAATATACCATGGACTTCTGAAAAAACATACAGATGTCTCTAGGGGAAAAATGTAATGAGAATGCTCCTTGGAGGCAAAGATGACAAAGTTTTGTCTTTTATAATTTGGACATCTAGGAAGGCAAGGGGGGCTATTTCCTGAAAAAGGACATCATGCTTGGAAAGGGTGAGGGTCAGGGAAGAAGAAGATCCCCAACAAGATGAATTGACCTGGTAATTTCGTTAATGACCTCTAGTGTGCCAGAGATGATCAGAATGACACAGTTTACGGTAGGGTTCAGGTCAGCTGTTCATAGGTTCACTATTAATTGTACTCTACTTGATGATACCTCATAACAATGATAACATAAATTCATAAAATTCTAATGTAAGAACAAAATCTGTGTGATATCTGCATATAAAACAAAATAAAAACAAATACAAAACTACATGAACCCTCCAAAATGTGTTTCCTCTGTATATTTAAAGCATGTCGTTCTTTGCCATCCAGTCAAAACTGACTCAACTTTACTATGCATTTCTTATTCTGGACTGTTGTAAAGAAAATGATATCTAATCATATATTTCCTGTTAAGCAGTTATATTCCATATCTGTTTCAATGAAGTATACATTATTTCTCTGGTCTTAGTTTTCTCCCAAGCCCTGTATCAGTCCTGTTTTATAACAGTGGCATTCTTTTGTGACTGAGATATTTCACTCAGCAAAATGTGCACTGGGGGTGGGGAAAATTGTACAATAATGAAAGGATTTTCTTTTTCAAAAATAAAGGTTAACGGGTTTGGGTGGCAGTGGTGGGGTGGGCAAGGAGAAAAAATATGCAACAATGAATGAACAGAAATCCAAGTTCTATATAAACTTATTAAAATTTCAATTAAAAAAAAAGAAAGCAGGGGTTGGGGAAATGAAAGAAGACAGTTAAAAAAAACACACAACTGACTCAACTAATGTTCCATTGGGTTTTGGAGGCTGTATATCACATTGGATGAGATTGCCCATCTTTCTCCCACAGTCATTAGTGGGTTTGAAACTTTGTGTTAGCAGTGCAACTCTCTTCTAATTACAGCTTCAGTGCACATAATACATTCAACAAACGCAACCAAGTAATGTATAATGCTTTGATGCTCATACTGTATGTTCATTATGATAGAATAGATGCTATGTTGTAAAGCATATTAATTTAAAATATGGAAGCCAACACTTACTAGGCTTAAAAAATTGAACTATAGCTTATGTTTCACAGTAGGGTTGCTACAAACTCTTTGAATAAGTGAAACTGACTTTCAGGATGGACTAGAGGATAAGCAAATATCTCTATGTTGTTGTTGCTAAGTGCCATCGAGTCATAGACTACTCTGAGCAACCCTGTGAACGAAAGGTTTCTCCAAGTTCATAGAGTTCCTGGAGGCAAGCTGTTTCTGAAGTAGATACCACTCCTGCTTCCAAGCTTGTTTTAAATGGGGCACTCCGCCAAACACTCTGCACCATCGGCAAACATTATCGTATTTGACACATCAGTGTCACAGTGTTTGACACCACAGCAACCTCGAGTTACCTCTGAACAGCAAATGGACAGACCCATGCTAC